>NC_091126.1:168420677-168583177 GCF_040183065.1 Periplaneta americana | reverse complement strand
AAAGATGTCTCGTCAGCAAACAAAATACATTCATTGGAAACCCGTCTCTCTGCGATAGTGATGTGCGGGTTAAATTTCTATTATATCACAATTTCTTGACCTTTGGCAACCAGAACTTTAGTCTGTAAATTATTCTATAGTCTGGAAAAACTTATACTTTCAAGTAAATTTTTGTTTGAGAATCTAGGTTGAATTCTATAATATTGACAATATTATATTTCTAAAGTCCAAATCAAATAACTTGAAACTAAGTCCAGTACTGGCACAAGCATTATCCCTTACTTTACTTTACATACTTTAAAATATCTTTGATTTGATTAAGTAAATTTATAGCCTATGTGTATGAATTAATCAGCCTATATTATATTTGAAGAGTCCACTGCAAGAATGATGGATGTCATTTGGAATACATTTTGCAGGAGGAGCAATTGAAAGTTTGAAATGCTTAGCACTCAAAGCTTAACTGTGATTTTCCGATCATTACTGGACAATGACTATCAGTGTTAATGCCATATAACTCTCTATGTACATTCTATATGTCTTAAGCTATGCATTGACAGTCTTGGTTCATTTTCGACAAGAAAGTGACATCCATCATTCTTGCAGTGGACTCTTCATTTGTATTCTATAACTTTGGAATTTATATATATATTTTTTATAAATTGTCCTACTTTATTCATGTAGCCTACGATATTATTCTTCTCTATGTTAATATTATATTATATAAATTCATTGCCGCTGTTATTTTAATTTTTATTTCCTATTTTATTTTATTTAATTTTCTATATTCCTCTTATATTAATATAGGCCTATTATATTACATAATTAAACTAAATAATTTTAGTTCCTATTTTATTTTACTTTGTATATTCTCTTATATGCTTATTAATAATATATCTGAACTGCGACCGAACACGAGCGCCGCTCATTCGGTCCTCAGATTTTGTTAATACTACTGTATCTCCTTTTTTATATTGATTGTATTATTTTATTTCTATTTCTATAGTTGCAATTATATTCTGTATTCTGTATATTCAAATTTAAATCTATACTAATAATAAATCTGTAGCCGAAATTTTTCTGGTAATTTTCGATTTTCCAAAAATAATTGGTCCTAACATATATAATTAACCACCCTGAAACCGAAAATCGCTTTTTTGAAATGTTTGTTTGTATGTCTGTCTGTCTGTATGTTTGTTACCTTTTCACGCGATAATGGCTGAACGGATTTCGATGAAAATTGGAATATAAATAAAGTTCGTTGTAACTTAGATTATAGGCTATATGTCATTCAAAATACATTATTTAAAAGGGGGCTTATAAGGGGGCCTGAATTAAATAAATCGAAATATCTCGCTTATTATTGATTTTTATGAAAAATGTTACATAAAAAGATTTATTATTTAAAAGGGGGGTTATAAGGGGGCCTGAATTAAATAAATCGAAATATCTCGCTTATTATTGATTTTTATGAAAAATATTACATAAAAAGATTTATTTAAAAAAGCATTTCCGATAAGTTTTATTCTTTGAAAAATTTTGATAGGACTGATATTTAATGTGATAAATGAGTTTTAAAATTAAAATAACTGCCATCTAAGGCCGTGTAATGAAATAAACAAATGACTTCGTCTATAAGGGGCCTTGGTCAACAACAATCGAATGCTATGAATCATAGCCTACAGAAAATGTTTCTGTGTTCGTATGAAGCAATATCGGAAGCTAAATTAACCGATTTGTATAATTAATTATTATTTCACCATTGGAAAGTGTAGTTTCTCTGTATGCACATAATGCTATAATGTTATTACAGTAACTTCTGAGTGAATTGAGGACAGGTAAGATTAAAATAGCTTCTTATGCACAGAAAATTTGATAGGCTATTCTGTGTATTCGTTTCCTGTATTTCTTAAAATAATGTTTATCTCAGAGAATTAACGACCAACGAGAGTGTATTGATTTAGTATGCAGGAATAATACGTTAGTTTAGCATTTCATTATTTTATAATCCAAATTTTAACTATGCTCAATTGAATCGAGCTAAAATACATAAAATACATATGCATTAAATGCAATGCAAAAAATTTGGGTAATGAGCCAAGCAGATTATGTTGCCCTGTTGTAAAATAAAATTTGTTCCTCCTGAGATTCAAGAGCCCCCATAACAAATTGAAAAATTACTTAGCCTATCGGGGTACATCCGTTATCAACACACTTTTATATAATATAATATAATATAATATAATATAATATAATATAATATAATATAATATAATTTAAGTTATTTAAGTTATTTGAAGGGTTCAGAACCATAGTGGGCCAAGCGCCATTTACTGAATACGTAGAAAACAAGAGTTAAAATTAAGTTATTACCATAATTCAATGGAAACATATAACAAGTAAAATAAAGTATACACATTAAATGTAAATGATGTCAATGTTCATTGAACTATGGATGCATGTAATTAAAATTAAGAAACATGTTAAAGGAATTGTCATTGCACCAAATGAGTGCTCTGTGGACCAAAATGATTCCATTTTAATTATTTAAATATAATTTAAATTAAGTAACATATTAAGCGATTTATCCTTCTATCATACACGAATATTCCCTGGATCAAATGTCCTATTTTAATTATGCAATTACTTTATATTTATTTCTAACGGGTGCAGCGGAGCGCACGGGTACGGCTAGTAAATAATAAATAAATAAACATTACAGCTAGACCGCTAATAATGCAATGTAATTTAATTTGTTTACATAGAAACTGCCTCTTCTGTGAATTAAATAGACACTCTAATTTCATTATTTTGGTTACTTTTGTTTTATGCCTATATTAGATTATATTTTGTACAAGCTTGCACCACATTTTACATTTACACATTATATTTTATACTACGTAATATTTCATTCACATTACATCACAATATACTATATACTACGTTGCATTACATTCAACATAGCTTCACATCATAATTTACATTACATTTTCCGTTACGTATCACATTACTTTACATCCTCGGCCGAAAGTTTTAAATTCTTACTATATATTAAAACAGTGGACGTGAAGTATACAGAAAAGTGTCAAAATGGACTCCGGTTTCCCCCTTATCACGGATGAAATAAAAAGCTATGGTTGTCACATGCCGCGGCCCTCAAATTCCATGCAGTGTAATCTCTGACTCACGCAAGGGAGACTACGCACTTTCACATGACATGCGTCCCTAATTAAATGAACCACAGCAAGTTAAAATGAAGCTTACAATTAACAATGTCCATAGCCACTCCCCTTCAGCAAGGCCTTCTGGTGGCCGTACACGGTGGACGTTGAAATGTAACGTCTCTGCATCCATGTCGGAGAGCTCACATAGCGGTACTATTACTACCACCACTATTGCTGTAAGTACTATCACCACTACTACTACTGCAAGCACTACTACCACCACTACTACTGAAAGTATTAGTACTACAACTACTGCAAGTACTGCTATTGCAAATACTAATATTATTTCTACTACAACTACTACAACTGCAACTGCTGCTGCCCCTACTACCAATAATGCTACTACTAATGCCACTAATATTACTACCATTAATACTATTACTAACATCACTAATACCCTACCAACACCACTACTACTACTACTACCACCACCACCACCAACATCACTAATGCCCTACCAACACCACCACTACTACTACTACTACTAACATCATTAATGCCCTACCAACAGCACTACTACTACCAACATCACTAAGGCCCTACCAACACCAATACTACTACTACCAACATCACTAATGCCCTATCAACACCACCACTACCACTACTACTACTACCACTAACATCACTAATGCCCTACCAACACCACTACTACTACTACTACTACTACTACCAACGTCACTAATGCCCTACCAACAACGCCACTACTACTACTACTACTACCACCACCACCACCACCAACATCACTAATGCCCTACCAACACCACCACTACTACTACTACTACTACTACTACTACTACTACTGCTACCACCAACATCACTAATGCCCTACCAACACCACCACTACTACTACTACTAACATCATTAATGCCCTACCAACAGCACTACTACTACTACCAACATCACTAAGGCCCTACCAACACCAATACTACTACTACCAACATCACTAATGCCCTATCAACACCACCACCACTACTACTACTACTACCACTAACATCACTAATGCCCTACCAACACCACTACTACTACTACTACTACTACCAACGTCACTAATGCCCTACCAACAACGCCACTACTACTACTACTACTACTACCACCACCACCAACATCACTAATGCCCTACCAACACCACCACTACTACTACTACTACTGCTACCACCAACATCACTAATGCCCTACCAACACCACCACTACTACTACTACTACTACTAACATCATTAATGCCCTACCAACAGCACTACTACTACTACCAACATCACTAAGGCCCTACCAACACCAATACTACTACTACCAACATCACTAATGCCCTATCATCACCACCACCACTACTACTACTACTACCACTAACATCACTAATGCCCTACCAACACCACTACTACTACTACTACTACTACTACTACTACCAACGTCACTAATGCCCTACCAACAACGCCACTACTACTACTACTACTACTACTACTACTACTACTATTACTATTACTACTAACATCACTAATGTCCTACCAACACCACTACTACTACTACCAACATCACTAATGTCCTACCAACACCACTACTACTACTACCAACATCACTAATGTCCTACCAACACCACTACTACTACTGCTACCACCAACATCACTAATGCCCTACCAACACCACTACTACTACTAACATCATTAATGCCCTACCAACAGCACTACTACTACTACTACTACTACCAACATCACTAAGGCCCTACCAACACCAATATTACTACTACTACTACCAACATCACTACTGACCTATCAACACCACTACTACTACTACTACTACTACCACCACCAACATCACTAATGCCCTACCAACACCACCACTACTACTACTACTACTACTACTACTACTACTACTACCAACGTCACTAATGCCCTACCAACAACGCCACTACTACTACTACTACTACTACTATTACTACTGACATCACTAATGTCCTACCAACACCACTACTACTACTACCAACATCACTAATGTCCTACCAACACCACTACTACTACTACCAACATCTCTAATGCCGTACTAAAACCACCACCACCACTACCACTACTACCAACATCACTAATGCCCTACCAACACTACTACTACTACTACTACTACTACTACCAACATCACTAATGCCCTACCAACATCACTACTACTACTACCATCACTCATGCCCTACCAACACCACCACTACTACTACTACCAACATCACTAATACTCTACCAACACTGCTACTACTACTACTACTACTACTACTACTACTACTACTACTACTACTACTACTACTACTACGGACACTGGAAAGTTTTCTTTTCTCAATCGTACTATCAGGGACTGGAATGCTTTACCTGCAGACTTACTAAAGGCTTTACCAACAACCAAAAATGTATTTAAAAATAGGCTTAAGGACCTTACTAATAGACGGTAATTATACACAGTACTTAAAGGGTGTAAATGATATGTTGTTATTGAAGTGTTGTATCAGTGAAGAATTATGTTGTGTCAGTGAAGTGTGTTGTATCAGTGAAGAAGTATGTCGTGTCAGTGAAGTGTGCTGTATAAGTGAAACGTGTTCCTTTCAGTGAAGCTGTATAGTTTATAGTGGCAGTGCAAAGTATTTGAACAGTGATATGTTTTTGAAGTGTTAGTGAAATCAGGATAGAATCAGTGAAATGTGTCGTAGTTCCAGTGCAGTGAGTGAGTTGACAGCGAAATGAGTGTAATGTTGAAAGGTACTTATGCAGATATGAACATATACTCGTGGGTTTTAGTTCGATCTTAGTTTTAAGATACAAATTAGAATATATCAAATGTTATTTTAAGTGATCGTTTCATTTAATTTAGTATATTCCCTGTTGTTGTTGTTGTTATTATTATTATTATTATTATTATTATTATTATTATTAGTATTTATTATTAGTATTATCATTAATTGTATTTTTAATTAATGAGTTTATTATTGTCATTATTGAGTGTAATTAGTTACCACTGCCACCGGGTATATACCCATTGCAGTGTGAATAAATACATACATACTACTACCAACAACATCACTAATGCCCTACCAACACCACCACCATCACAACCACCACCACCACCACCACCACCACCACTTCTACTACTACTACCACCAACATCACTAATGCCCTACCAAAAATACTACTATTACTACTACTACTACTACTACTACAAACACCACTAATGCTACCGCTGCTGCTGCTTCTACTGCTACTACTACTTATTTACTGGCTTTTAATGAACCCGGAGGTTCATTGCCTTCCTCACATAAGCCCGCCATTGGTCCCTATCCTGAGCAAGATTAATCCAGTCCCTACCATCATATCCCACCTCCCTCAAATCCATTTTAATATTATCTTCCCGTCTACGTCTCGGCCTCCCCAAAGGTATTTTTCCCTCCGGCCTCCCAACTTACACTCTATATGCATTTCTGGATTCGTCCATACATGCTACATGCCCTGCCCATCTGAAACGTCTGGATTTAATGTGCCCAATTATGTCAGGTGAAGAATACAATGCGTGCAGTTCTGTGTTGTGTAACTTTCTCCATTCTCCTGTAACTTCATCCCTCCTAGCACCAAAATATTTTCCTAAGCACCTTATTCTCAAACACCCTTAACCTATGTTCCTCTCTCAAAGTGAGAGTCCAAGTTTCACAACCATAAAGAACAACCGGTAATATATCTGTTTTATAAATTCTAACTTTCAGATTTTTTGACAGCAGACTGGATGATAAAAGCATCTCAACAAATAATACCAATACCACTAATACCACTGACACTACAACTAATACAATAACACTACTACTAATATAACTAATATTACTACAAATAACAATAATATTAATACCACTACCAATGCCACTAATACCACCACCAATACCACTAATACCACCACTACCACCACCACCACCACTACTACTAATACCACTACCACTAACACTACTACTACTAATACTACTAATACCACTACCACTACTACCGCTACTGATACCATTGCCAATACCACTAACACTTCTACCACTAATTCCACTAAACTACTAACACCACTAATGCTACTTCTTACTACTACTACTAACACTAATAGTATTACTAATACCACTAATACATCTAATACCACTAATACTACCACTTATACTACTGCCATTATTGCCACAATTACTACTAATAATAATACCACTAATACTACTACCACTAATACCACTAGTACTACTACTAATACTACTAATATCACTAATAATAGTGTCACTAATATCACTAATACTATTACCACTAATACCACAAATACTACTACTACATATACTACTAACAGCACTGTTACCGCTAATATTGTTACTAATATAATTTTGAAATTTACCTTTTTTCGACATTCATCGGCAGGACGTTATGTTTCAAGTATCAGTCCAGAGCAGGATAATTAAAAAAAAAAGTCGATCCTTTACATATGCTGATGATAACTGTTTCAATTGGGTACTTGACAACTTTCTGAAGTCTTAATTTCTCCAGTTCACTAAATAAATGTATGCGTTGTCACTACAGTTGCTTTAATGAAACATTTCTTGCTTCTACATTTGTGAAATTTCTTCAACCAGATGAGTGTACTTTGTTATCTGATCAGTAAATTTTTGCCGAATATTGTTTGCAACGGTTATATGTTTAGCATCCTTATTTATGAGTATAATATCGGGTCTGCTGCAGTAACTGTTTTATCAGCTACACATATGCAATTTCAGCGTAGTTTATGAGTTTAGTTTTCCAATACAGTAATGTAAGTATATACATAGTAGTGTCTGTGCTGCCAAAAGTAAATATTATGATACACTGGCCGGGCTATTATTATTCAATTCATTATCGAAACAATATTTATTGTTTCTATGATTTATTATTGTCACAAAAATGAAAATCGGATTCCATTTTGCTTTTAAGCAAATTACTTAAATTTATAAATGAGATCAGGCACAATGATAACAAAAGAAGGGGAATTTATAAGGAAAACAATTGAAATGTACGCAATCACGCGTCCTTACAAGGAAATCTTGGGCTCTGACGGAGCACCTATGTGAGCTCCAAGCCTCTTGGCCACTTGTCTCATTCGTTCTTCACAGTTCCGTTTGAAGGAACTTGAGATCAATTTTCAAGGCAGAAAAAAGTGGCAATGGAACTGAACAAATAGGTACAACACGAATCAGAAACAAAACAACATTAAATCTCAAAGGAGGGTAATATTTCAGGGTCCTTATGACTAGGGCTGGGGACGGAGCGGTTCGGTTCGGAGCAGTTACTGTGACGTCATTACTCGGTTGAACCGAGTATAAATTTGTGGCGGCAGATTTAAAATTTAGATAGATTGAGTCGATTTTAGAACGTACTTTGAAAGTGAAACCAAGCGTGTTTTAAAAGCGTTGTAGTATAGCGCTTTCGCTTTCTCAATTGACGAGAAAAAAGTGCTTCTCTTCATTGCAAAATGGCGGTTGCAAATTTCATTTGCGTGATTACAAGTATTTTCGGAGTTATTTTGTATGAAAAGCCTATTTAACTTCCAGTGTTGTTATATATGACAGACGAAATAAAATTGATAAAATAATTTATAATATTAACAGCTAATAAATTAACATGTGATGTAAACGTTAAATGCTGCAGCTAATTAAAAAAGAAGATAGAAAGAAACGGGCTCCATGAAGCGCTGCCTAAAACACTAAAAAATAACAACAGAATTATTTACTATGACGGAGAGTAGGTAAAATAATCAATAAAACGTGGAATCTTAAACTGAAAAACATAATGTTTACTTATTTTATAACATTACTAGCCTTCAATACAACCATGTTCTCTTTGGTGAAGAGTAATATTATTGATAAATTAAAGTAATTAGGTAACATAATTCGTAGAAATAAATACAAATAAAATTATGTCAGATGAGGTAACACAAATCCAATAAACACAAATAGAAGAAAAATATAATGCACTTCTTTTTTTTAAACATATTTTAATATTAATCAAACACTCTAATATGATGATGATGATAATAATAATAATAATAATAATAGTAATAATATTGTTATATTATAATATATTATTATTATTATTATTACTATTATTATTATTATTATTATTATTATTATTATTATTATTATTATTATGTATAGTAATATGTTAACACTGTCAATGTTCATTAGGTCCACTTGACAGGTCATATAATAGGATGAACTCTTGTTCAATACTAGAGGCCTTTCAGCCCGCCTTGGGGATAAGGAAATAATTGTCCTGCAGCAGAAAACATTTAAATACAACAGTACCTACGTTGTTGTCTGCTAGAATTAAGTAAAACACGCGAACTCTGTTTGAATGTTTGAACTGACCGGTAACGGCTACGGTTAACCGAGTAACTTCGGTGCTCCGCTGCCAAGCACATAAACCGATAGAACCGAGTAATTCAACAGTTCTACTCGCTCCGTCCCCAGCTCTACTTATGACTGCCATAGCACGGACCTAGCCCCCGGGCGACACAACGAGCATCAGTTGTTAAATGTATGCCTGCAACGGCTGAAGAAGGAATGAATTATGAAAGTGTTGTCCTTCCGCTTCTATACAAGCTGGATATTGCAATAATATATTATTTTCAACACTCGTCTAAGATCACTACTTTTTCACGTAACAATCGCTTTCCAACATATACGAAATTATTGCGACTATTTCGTTTATATGACATCATTCCATTTTAGACCAATGAAGTGTAATTAAATTTTCAATTACAACCAATCACAGTCATACATCGCGATAAATTTTGCCGCTCTATTTATCGCTATCAATTTATCGCATGGTCGTTCTTTTGTTTAGTCAGTGTCGCCAACTGTTCCCCCGTAAATCGATGAACATGATTCCACTGTACTAAATAAAATGCGAAATCCTACTTCCACATCTACATCTTCATCTTCTAATTCCATGTCCACTGTATTTAAAGAAAGTGATACTCCTTCATAACAATTGTTCATTAATGGAAATCTGGCTTTCAGGTAGTAGCTCCCTGTAAAGCAGATTTGAATAATTTCAAGGAAAAATTGTTCATTTAATTTATGTATTAAACAGGTTATTATTTTGTAATTATACTACAAAATGTTTGAATTAATTATGATTTCAGCAGATAATGAAAATGTATTTCTGGTATAATAATAAGAGAAAAGCGGAGTACATGTAATTAAAATTGTTAAACCTGTATTTCGTTTTTCTCAATTGGCACTATAGCATAGCATCCAATTTCTTTATTGCAGTAATCGATATTCATCTATTTCAACTTCACAATGCCTGAATAGTTTAACTATTCAGAAATGTACAATTATTAACATTTTGTGAGCGAATTTTAGGGATATATTATTTATATTTTATTTTATTCACGAAATAGTCCTAACAAATATCACTCGAGATTTGAGGTTTCCTAGATCACCGTTTCTCAAACTATGGTCCGCGGACCACCTGTGGTCCTCGAGGTCTGACCTTGTGGTCCTTCAAAGTAGACAGAAGAAAAAATAAAATTCAAACGAACTGCGTATCGCACTATAGCTTAAAATCTCAGAGTTTGGAAATGACACATGGCAATCGAATTTCACTTTTTCTCCCAGTACTGATATTTTATGAAGTTTATTACTCTACCCGTCTACCAAATTCCCACTCTACTCTCAGTAACAAAAGAGGGATGTAAAGCACTATGAATGTGGTGTTTCTCGTCATCTTTTCCCTGCATATCTGGCGCCGCGCCTATAACCCAGCCAGGGACCACCCTAATCCATAACAGAGGACCAAAGTACCGAATCTTAATTCTATTTTAAATTATAAGTATACTGGTATTAAAATATGCTACAAACATGATAAATTTCCTTTCGAAGGGAACAAGAGTAATGTGGTCCACGGAATGTTGTAACTTTAAAAAGTTGTCCCCACTTCAAAAAAGTTTGAGAAAAGCTGTCCTAGATAAATCTCATACCTCTTTTGACATTACTATAGATTATCTTACAACTAATTAGCGATAAATAGGAAACATAATATTTTATAACGATTTTTTTAGAAATAATTCGGAATTCTGTGGTCTCTAGCCCAGGATATAAGTTAATTGTCGCAGTTGTAAAAGCGCCATAAAATAACCAAATTAAAAACTTACTCGTCGACTGCAACACAAAGCAAGTAAACAGCAAACAACTAGAGCACACTTGTTCAACGGTGCACTACACATGCCTCTTTCTACTGTACACAGTTGAGGGACTCGAATAAAGTTAACCTGAAACCACTTGCGTTTCTCCCATCGGCCACTAACAAGGAAAGGACACGCCGTGTATATCACCGAATTAAATCAGATTTTGTGACATGAAAGTACAAGACACACTGTTTAAAGTCATACCTAGTATGGGTGGCCAATGACCCCTCGTTTTGGAAATATTGGCTATTGTTTATGACATACTTCCGTTAGGTGCATAATGGGGAAGCAATAGACTGTGTAACGGCGTAGCTCATGTGGTTGGATGCTGAGTTGTCATCAGGGCAACCCGAGTTCGAATCCTAATGCCTTCTCATTTTTATAGCTTGATATAATAATAATAATAATAATAATAATAATAATAATAAAGGTAAAAGGTAAAGGTATCCCCGTAACATGCCATGAAGGCACTTGGGGGGCATGGAGGTAGAGCCCCATGCTTTCCATGACCTCGGCACTAGAATGAGGTGGTGTGGTCGGCACCACGCTCTGACCGCCTTTTACCCCCGGGAAAGACCCGGTACTCAATGTTATAGGAGGCTGAGTGAACCTCGGGGCCATTCTGAAAGTTTGGCAACGAGAAAAAATCCTGTCACTACCTGGGATCGAACCCCGGACCTTCCAGTCCGTAGCCAGCTGCTCTACCAACTGAGCTACCCGGCCGCCAATAATAATAATAATAATAATAATAATAATAATAATAATAATAATAATAATAATTATTATTATTATTATTATTATTATTATTATTTTAATTCACTTTCAGTTGTCAGTTCCTATATTCAAAGCCATGTTGGAATATACATGGGAAGCATAAAAATTGATAAACGAACGAGAAGTGTTTGTGAATGTGAATTATATCTGTTTCGCAGCAGAAGTGCGGAAAAATGTGTGTGACTGTGGACAACCTTCTTTCATTTGCTGTGCATGGTGCAGGAAATATGTATGTTTTGTGTGATTTTATGACATCATAATGAATCGTGTACAAAATGAAATGGAATAGCTGCTACAGAAATAGAACAGACGCCAGTGACACATCTTATCTTCCTACGTGAGCAGTATTTCATTGTTTATCCTTTACGATACAATGTTAATTAATTAGTAATTTGTTTAAAACATGATGAAGCATTCAATACATTGAGAAATATGATATAGGTATGTAAATAGATAACTGTGATCACAATATTAATCATTACTAAAAGAAAAAAATATAGAACCAGTTAAGATTCGAACTCAGTTTGCCTGGATAACAACTCAGTATCCAACCATATGGGCTACGCTGTTACGCAAGCTAATGCTTCCCTATTGAGCACCTAACGGAAGTATGTCACAAACAATAGCTAATATTTCCAAAACGAGGGGTCATTGGCCACCTATATCAGGTATGACTTTAAACAGTGCGTCTTGTACTTTCATCTCACACAATCTTATTCCATTCGGTGATATACAGAGCATGTCCTCTCCTTGTAAGTTTCGCTTTCTGGTAATAATTTTCAATTATTTTAATCTACTATAATACAGGGACATCATTTTATTTTTACTAATATATCTGATAATAACCTGGTTATACCT
Source organism: Periplaneta americana (assembly GCF_040183065.1). Lineage (NCBI taxonomy): Eukaryota > Metazoa > Arthropoda > Insecta > Blattodea > Blattidae > Periplaneta > Periplaneta americana. Next base: position 168,570,125 of record NC_091126.1, on the reverse strand, counting down.
TTGGACCAACGGTTGCTACTCCCTTCCACGACTGGAGTTCGATGGCGTAATATACAAACAAATCACTTTACTAGGTATAGGAGGGAAGAAAATTAGTTCATCCATTTACGTAAACTAGGATATATCACGCCTTTGAGTTTTATAATTTTCATTACGTTTTTGTTTAATCAGAATACAGTACAGTATTAACAATGAGTTTTTACTCACGAACTGAGCTGTCCATACGGACGTATTCATTATGCAGTGCATATTATACTGTCTACAGCACATTAGCGTACACTATAGAGAATGAAGTTACATTTTAAAATAATCATAATATGGATATTTAAACACATTTTTCAAAATGGTGGCGGCTCATTTTGATACAGACTCCAGTTCTAATGTGTGTAATTCCAATTAACAGTTTCGTCCTTCATACTAGTAACTCATGTTGAAATAATTTTGTACCTACTCTGTAAAAGAGTACCTTACTTCCTGTAAATTCAATCTTCACTTCTGCTCGATCCGAAAAGATAAAAGACATGCTATCTACTGTCCGTCCAAGTGGTTATGTCGCAGCGTCGTAGAAAGGAGGGAAATCACGTGACAGTTAATTACTTAACGAGACCCTTTTAAGTTATTTTAAACAGTTTTATGGGTATAATATTACGTAGATGTCCAATTTCTAACAGAAATTAATGTTCTCAGAAAAGAGATAAGATAGCCCAGCCACTAGCCTTTACAGGGAGGCGAATAGAAGCTGGTGGAGAAAACCGGAATGCGCCGTAGGCAAATGGACGACAGTACCTGTGCGAAAATGATGCAATATTGAATGCTCTTTCGTCATTGGAAAACGCGAACATATTTTTGGAACGTACTGTGACGGTGAGGCTACTATGACTGTATGCGCGGTCTTGGATCTGTGTGGAGAACGGTTGAACTTCATTAGTAGAAGGGGTGGGAGTGAAGTACATTCAAAAACTCAGGTACAATAAAAATTGAAGTAAAAATAAAATGATGTCCCTGTATAAATTATTTTCCTGCAGTTTCTCTATCAAATTCTCACTAGCGGATATCAAACTCAGATGCCTTCAGTGTGAAGGCGTATTCTGCCGCACGTCAATAGTTTAGGCTTGGAGTGCAGATAATATTCATACTCTTTTTTGTACACGGAGAAAATCAGAACTCCAGTAAACAGTGGACTATATGTTCCACTTATACACGCTGAAGAACAGCACAATGTTCTCTTTCTTGATATCTTTTTGGATTTCCTTCCTTTCTTTCAGCCAACCACATTTCTTCTTACGATCACAGCCATGAGTCGAAATGCAAATTAAAGCGGTTCAACTTGGAAACACCAGAAGCAAGCCGCTGCCACGCTATTGTCCCTGTGATATCAAGAGATGCCTTGCAAATTTCCCTTGGGTCATATGAAACTTTAATAAAAAAAATCCTTTAATCAGGTAAATTTTTACCATTTTATACAAAACGTTGTTACTTAGATAGTAATGTTCTTGGGAACTCGCTATAACAAGGATGGTTAAACCATAATGGTTACACTTTTCGTTTGAAATAAGGTAACTTCGAATTTCTTCCGAACATTCGTAACTGCAGTCAATTAAAGTAAAGAAAAATATTCCTAATTAAAATGCAGATAGTAAATGATTCTATTCCGGATTCCGTTTACTAGATGGTTATGGACTACTGGTCGCTTGTTCGAATCCAACTAGAGATTTTTTGTATTCTCTTCGTAATATCAGTCAAACAGTGTGTAAATTCACTGTCATTATGGTATAAATTCACTCTCATAATTTATAATATTTTATTGGGTTATTTTAAGACGCAGTATCAACATCTAGGTTATTTAGCGTCTGAATGAAATGAAGGTGATAATGCCGGTGAAATGAGTCCGGGGTCCAGCACCGAAAGTTACCCAGCATTTGCTCGTATTGGGTTGAGGGAAAACCCCGGAAAAAACCTCAACCAGGTAATTTGCCCCGACCGGGATTCGAACCCGGGCCACCTGGTTTCGCAGCCAGACGCGCTGACCGTTAATCCACAGGTGTGGACCATAATTTATAATGCATACAATCTCCTATAATGAAGTAAAGTTTGCTACTTCAAAATCTGGTTGTAAGCGAGAGTCTCTATGCATTTCTTAATTGAGGCGTTCAGAAGTCAACATGATTAACTCCACTTTTGGTTATTTGAGAGTTTCTAAGTTGGCAATGTATTAAATTGACGATATTTTCAGTGGTCAATGTGATTACCTCCATAGTTCAGTAAAAAGCTCACAGAATACAATATTCTTCTTGACTACATCGCAGAATTAATTATGTGAATTTAACTTTAACCTTGAATATCTCAAAATCTTTGGAAAAGGAGTTGATCATGTTGACTCCTGAACGCCTCAATTCTTGACAGTATCTAAGAAGGAATTTGTGATGAAGTTGATTTTTTTCTTTCTTACGGAGAAGGGACCCGAATGCTCACATTGCAGCGTGAGTCTTATTGTATTTATCACTCCTGTTCTGTGAATTACTGGGTAGCCAAACGGCGACGCTCTTATACAAGTACGACACACCGCACCGTGAAATTAATCCGGGCTATGATATGGATGATGATGATAATGATGAAGATGATAATATGTTAATTGATTATGACGATATAAGTTCGAGGTCAAGCGCCGAAAGCTACACATCAATCCTGCTTCAATTGGTTGAGGGAATACCCTGAAAAAAATTCCAAACAGGTAAATTTCCCCGCCAGGACGTGAACTCGGGCACGCTCCTTTCAGGCCATACCTGCAAACCGTTGCTCCACAGCGGTGGACTGATGTATTTGTTACTAAATCTAGCGTTATATACTGATGCTTAGGAGAAAGAATAAACTCGTTAGGAATGTGAACGTAACCATAGATTACTGCTAATCAAGATGTATCACCAGACTGTTAATTTAACCAAAGACTTCAGTCAAAACGTTATTTACTGTACATTGTACCACTCATTTCAGAGTCTTTCCTTGTAGTCTTGTATGATATAGCTTCTCAAAATGCATGTGGCACCTTCAACGGTTTGTAATTTGATGGTAAATAATACCTGCGTCCATGAATGATTCGATGATGTGATGAAATAATTTTTAAGAGAGCCAAAAATATGAAGCAGCGACCTTTTTACACTGCAGATTCATCATTTTGCCTGTGTCAGATTAGATGACAAATTAGTACAGTGAAAGGGACGCTTAGATGAAAGCTACCCATGATGCACTGGATGCTATTAAAAAACCCAGTGGAATATACCACAAAAAATCTTGGCGATTCTGGGATACAAAATGAAATGTTCATCAACATCATTATAATTAACCATCACGAACTAAACCTAAATACCTGGTGATTCAGTAAAAAAAATTGGAAAGCATTGAACAGAAAATATAGGATGTTCTATTGAACATTTTGAGATGGGCCCTTGTGGTTATGTCAGGCCAGATTAAGAAAATAATGTCAGTTCCGTTGGAGTTATCTGGGCGGCATTGTAGACTACAAGACCATTTTATTAGGCCATACAGCCGACTTGTTCGTTTTAATGACCACTTGTATTCATGTACTTGCGGTTCGTCAGAGAGCTTAACCTGAGTTTTTGGAGGACTTAACCTTTACTGTACGTTAGAGAATGTGGCTGCAGTACGAGAAAGCACCGTCTCAGTGCAGTGCAGATGTACACAACCATTTGAATTATACATTTCCTGGTCGTTGGATTAGAAGGGGAGGCTCTATTTTATATCCCGTGAGGTCACCCGACATGGACAGATAATATGCAATTAGTTGCCAAGATTGTAACCGTGTCTTAAGTAATTAAAATCACCCCAGTGATATTTAAGTGGATACAGCAGAATATCTTCATGCTTCCATTGACATTTTTGAGTCTCTTCAAGCACTTGTTGTGAGGTATAAAATGGTACGTTGTAAACTCAAATTTTTAAATGACGTCAAATTAATTTTTAAAAGTAAATAATTTATTAAAGCAGTAAGTGCCAATAAGATACATGTTTAAGCCCATATCTTCTTAGTCTGACTTTGCAAACCATGACTTTCACACCTCAAAACTTTTCAGTATAGCATCCTCTTTAACTGAATCACCCTGTAGATGAATTTAGACCTCATCAAGTACTGTAGTGTTTCATTGGTCTTCAGGACTTCGCCAGCCAATACGTTTCTATCTTATCATTTGTGGAGTTAGTATTTTGTTGTTTAGTCTAGAAACATATTGCAACCAACTCTTTTTGTAGCTTTGAATTGCTTCTGCAGATGATGTCACGTCTAATTATTTTACAATATCGTAATTTTTCTTGTGGTTGAAAAGTGACAGCGTGCTTTTTTTTTTTTTTCGGAAATTTGCATCTTAAATGCATGCAATTATTTTATTCCTATGCTTTGGTGTTTATATTTTACTGCCATATAACAGATTTGTATTCTTAATCTGGAAGTTTTTTTTTTTTTGTACAAGACTGGGTTTTAATACATTGTTCAGGGTTTCTACAATCTGAATTTCTTTTGAGGGCTTTTGGTTATATCTACTTCTTCAGTGTAAGGTAACTTTAGAATTCTGGGTTTGCAGTGGAGTTCTTGTCCTTGGACAGCAAACTATGAATGAATTCACAACCTGAGTGTTTATACAATTTTGAATATGCTAAGTATTTTTCATGTATTTTTTATTCTTACTGAATTTTTGCCAATCAATTCCATTATTTTTATTTTATTTTTTAAATTTCTGTTCCGAAGTATGTTATCTCATTTAAGTTGAAAATCTCCATATGTAAATTAACTTCCGAATTTGCAATAAATACTACTTACTTACTGGCTTTTAAGGAACCCGGAGGTTCATTGCCACCCTCACATCAGACCGCCATTGGTCCCTATCCTGAGCAAGATTAATCCAGTCTCTACCATCATATCCTACCTCCCTCAAATCCATTTTAATATTATCTTCCCATCTACGTCTCGGCCTCCCCAAAGGTCTTTTGCCCTCCGGTCTCCCAACTAACACTTTATATGCATTTCTGGATTCGCCCATACGTGCTACATGTCCTGCCCATCTCAAACGTCTGGATTTTATGGTCATAATTATGTCAGGTGAAGTGTACAATGCGTGTAACTTTGTCCATTCCCCTGTAACTTCATCCCTCTTAGCCCCAAACATTTTCCTAACCTTATTCTAAAACACCCTTAATCTCTGTTCCTCTCTCAAAGTGAGAGTCCAAGTTTCACAACCATACAGAACAACCGGTAATGTACTGTTAGGTTTCGTAACAAGCTGTTTTTTACGGTGATGGGTTGTTAGCCCTTCGCTCAACCCCCAAGCTGGAGGACCACCCCTTATCGGCTGTCCACGGCTGCTTATTCAAGATATTCACAGCTACCCTCCATATCTGGAGGCCATCTCCTCTATCCGCACCCTGAGGACGCGCCATGCCGTGGTGATAGGGACCCACAATACATGGGCAATAGATACTATCATATTCAAAATAAAGAGGTATTTGGTATTGTGTTGTCTCCAATTTTGATTAATTTCTTATTAACATTGTTCCTTTTTTATATAGCACCATTTATTTAAATATTTATTAGTGTGGCTGAGAGTGTGCATCTATCTCAGAATAAAATGTTTATTCACATAAATACTATACCCAGTCAACATGGTTCACATACACGAATAAACAAGTAATTTATTTATTTTGTAGTTTGTGGAAGTTAATGAATATAGATTGTTCAGTTATGAGTAGGTATACTGATTAGTATTTATGGTTTTACAATATCAAACAATAACCTTTTCTGTCTTTTACAGCAACAACGGCGCCTAGATGTCTTGACCATAACAAATCCCAACAATATGAAACCGGGCACCAAAAAACAACATGTCGTCGTCATCCTGAGTCGAATTCATCCTGGGGAGTCACCGACATCTTTCGTCTGTCAAGGTAGGAAAGACAAATTCATATTCTGCAGCCCTAAGTTTCTGAATCACAACGTTCTGAAGGTCAGATTTGGTTTAGTCTTCAGAAAACAAATGCGTGAGAAGAGTATCCACTTGTTTGAAGTTGTTTCAAAGCCAAATTTACTAATCATTAGAGGTGGTCAATTTTATCATTTTGAATTTGGAATTTAGCGTTTTTATGAGTACGACGTATACTCCTTCAGTGATGTGCTAAGGACAGGATTTCTATATTTTATAATTGTGTACGTGCTTTTACTAGGAGTATATTTACTACCACCACCACCACACGTCTTGTAGAGTTCCAAGATATTAACATTCAGATAACTGAGTGTTCTACGAATATGGAGGCAAAAATTCCTTTACCTTCCCTGCTTGTTAATTTTATGCTGCTACTGCTACTACTATAAATATATTATATATTTTATGCTCAACCATGCCGAAATGTAGTAATTATACACCTGGTAGCAGCCCTTTAATGGACCTCATTAAAGTACAACTATTCATTAAATTTCAAGTTTTCCACCAATCAGAAATCAATATGAAAACGCAAGTATCGATTATTCTCGGATATGCAATCGAAAGACAACTAGCGAAACGTCACGGAGGCTGGAAATCCAATACTCTCGCAGAAGGTTATGTTCTGTTACTATAATAATTAGCGTTAATTGTAAATAATATTAAAAACAATTAAATTTCTCATCTCGTTTTTCAATGTCTAAATCAATTTTCAGGTTATATCAAGATTAATGTTCATTTTACTCTCTAGATTATATCAAGGTCAATGACATTTGTTCCTCGGAAAAAATCAATACTTTCGCGTCTGCGCACATCTCACAATTTACGAGATTGCACGAGGTCACTTCCGCTCCCCAGTCAGGTAAGAATAATATGAATACTTATGAATAATTTCACGTTAGAAATATGGTCGAGCATAAAAAGTCGTATGAAACGTGCCTATAATGGTAATTAAGACGCTCGTATGAAAATTATGAAACTCGCTTGCGCTCGTTTCATAAACATACTCGCGTCTTAATTACTACCATTATAGGCTCGTTTTATAATGTACTAATATACGAAGTTAACCTTACTCTTTTCACTACCAGTAAACGTGGTCAGTATTGGTATGGATTTTGACCCGGATGATACACTGTCTCCAAGTCCATTTCCAATTTCAAATCTAAGGCGAATTACAGCGAAATATAGTACTGCGCATTTGTACTCAAACCGCCTTTGGGGGTATTTTCACTAGCTTTGCTTACTTGTTGATCAAGCTACATTTGTAATCAGTGAAGAAACAATGAATTAATTACGTCTTCCGTAAGGACGAAATTTTGCAGTCAGATGTTTTCTTTTTGTCTGAACATAAACCTACAGTTACACTTACCATATATTCTTCACAATATACAAGCCATTAAAGAGGCTTCATGTTGCAAACAGTTCATCAATAATAAAACCAGCACAAAGAAAAGGTGTAAATAATGTTTTTTAACCTGTCACATTAAATTAGCAACACATATTCCTGGCAACCACAAATATCATATATTGCGGAACTCTCGGGGATCAAAGGAAACGAGTTAGAGATGTCCGTGGTTTGCGGGTTATCGACCGCAATCTGACAGGATCAAATCAAACTCCATGCACGAAATCATTTCTCAAGTGTACAGTGCCACTCATCGATATCACCAATAATTCGGGACAGTATTCTGTCCCAGGGCGGAAATAAAGTTAGTTTTTTATAGACTATATTGGCGTGACGTCATATTTGGCGCGTGGCACAGGTAGGGCCTACTATTGGGATCACTTGCATCTTGTTTGTGATGCTGTTGACGCTCTATCCTTGATTCAAAACTGGACCTCGCAGGCTGTTTGCAATTCATTCTTAAGACTGATACAACGGCGGCCTTTCGTACAATTTAAATTATTTATCCATTTATTTGATTTATTTTTACTGGCAGAGTTAAGGCCTTCTGTACCACTACAAAATATTAGTTTAAAATACATAGCAAATATAAATAACAGCAATGTAGAAAACATAATAATAATAATAATAATAATAATAATAATAATAACAATAATAATAATAGCAATAATAATACTTACTTACTGGCTTTTAAGGAACCCGGAACTTTATTGCCGCCCTCCCTATCCTGAGCAAGATTAATCCAGTCTCTATCATATTCCAACTCTCTCAAATCCATTTTATTATCTTCCCATCTACGTCTCGGCCTCCCCAAAGGTCTTATTCGCTCCGGCCTCCCAACTAACACTCTATATGCATTTCTGGATTCGCCCATACGTGCTACATGCCCTGCCCATCTCAAACGTCTGGATTTTATGTTCCTAATTATGTCAGGTGAAGAATACAATGCATGCAGTTCTGCGTTATGTAACTTTCTCCATTCTCCTGTAACTTCATCCCTCTTAGCCCCAAATATTTTCCTAAGCACCCCATTCTCAAACACCCTTAACCTATGTTCCTCTCTCAAATTGAGAGTCCAAGCTTCACAACCATAAAGAACAACCGGTAATATAACTGTTTTATAAATTCTAACTTTCACATTTTTCGACAGTAGACTGGATGATAGAGGCTTCTCAACCGAATAATAACAGGTATTTCGCATATTTATTCTGTGTTTAATTTCCTCCCGATTATCATTTATATTTGTTACTGTTGCTCCAATATATTTGAACTTCTCCACCTCTTCAAAAGATAAATTTCCAATTTTTATATTTCCATTTCGTACAATATTCTCGTCACGAGACATAAGCATATACTTTGTCTTTTCGGGATTAACTTCCAAACCTATTTCTTTACTTGCTTCAAGTGAAATCCCCGTGTTTTCCCTAATCGTTTGTAGATTTTCTCCTAACATATTCACGTCATCCGCATAGAGTAGCAGCTGATGTAACCCATTGAATTCCAAACTCTCTCTGTTATCCTGGACTTTCCTAATGGCATACTCTAGAGCAAATTTAAAAAGTAAATGTGGTAGTGCATCTCCTTGCTTTAGCCCACAGTGAATTGGAAACGTATCTGACAGAAACTGACCTATACGGACTCTGCTATACGTTTCACTGAGACACTTTTTGGGAATACCAAATTCAATAAGAATATCATATAAAACTTCTCTTTTAACCGAGTCATATGCCTTTTTGAAATCTATGAATAACTGACGCACTGTACCCTTTTACTCCCATTTTTTCTCCATTATCTGTCGAATAAAAAATATATATTACGCCTAGAACCACACTGATAATCCCCAATATTTTCATCTACATATGGAGAATAATAATAATAATAATAATAATAATAATAATAATAATAATAATAATAATAATAATAATAATATTTTATTATTAATAATAATACGAGCAAAATATATAGATGTGTTTAGTTACATGCAATTCTAAATGTTAAACAATTACAATTTAGTGTGAAATAAGATAATTTGTATCTCTGTTGTATGATAGTGTATGAAATCGTAACTTGGATTTCATATTGCAGCTCCAAAATATCCGAGTTATAACAAGAATTCTTTAAGGACTTGAGCGAAGAGCAAATACAACTCTATGGCATGCAGCGATACGAAGTTGTGTGTAATTCATGCTTCAAACTTTGTATCATATATAACTGAATAGAGGACAGAAAGTCGTTACTTTAAAGGAAACAGAATGCATTCAGCCCATGGTCTATGAGAGCGCTTCTCTCAGCTTACAGAAGATATGGCTGCAAGGCGGCCTCATGACCAGCATGCAAGAGGCGATAATTCATCTCGTATGCCAATTAATTTACCATAATATCACATAAAATGTGGGTTCGCATGCGAAGAGCCTCTATGAAATTTTCCCTCTCGCTAAGTAATCTCTCTACATAGCCCTATAAATATCCCAGTGCAGTCACTGAGTTCTATTAATTTGAGGTGACATTTCTGGGGTTTCCTCACCCAGAATGTCCAAGAGCGTTTTTTTTTTCTTTAGAAGGAAAAGTGGCCCCAAAGTCAGTACCGTACCACAGTGTATACTGTTTTCGCTGTAAGAAAAATCCTAATGTAAACATAAGCACGTTGCTGATATACCCGTGATTGGCTCCCAGTCGAAACACTCACATGACACAGGAAAATATAGTTGGTATTTGGAAACCACAATCTTGTATTATTTGAAAATAAAAAAAAAATTAATTGTAGTTGTTAAATACAATGAAATATTTAACTTCACTCATGTGTAAAACGCTATGTAAAAGAAAAGCTACTTTTATATTTTGTTATGTACTATGAACGCGGATGAATACCAACAGTAATACTGAGGTAGTCTGTTCTTGTAACAAGCTGGCGTCACTTGAACTCGTAGTTGTTCACGTAAGCACGTGGTACTGAAGTATGGCTTCTGTATCAAATGTCTATTGTGAAGACATAAGACTTAAAAATAATTTAATTGCAGTAATTATAAAGTAAATGTTTCCTAAGCAAACGAATGCATAGTAGTGAGGTTAGGCCTACTTGATGAGTAACGGGAATTGTTTAACATGAAACAGAACGTACAACAGTAGTCGGAAACACGTACTGAGAATCTATGGCGCCAAATAGTGGCCAATGAAGCCTCATTTCAGTCACGTGCTATTGTTTACATTAGGATTTTTCTTACAGAGAAAAGATTATAGTATATACAGTCACGAAGCTTGAGTTATGAGGGTGCTAGGAACAATAGACTGTGCCGGTACCATTTTGCATTGTCTGTAATGAGGAGATATTAGCGATCCTAATGGTTAGCACCTATCTATGGATGCATATTTACTACGTATTGAGCTTCGTGACTGTGTATACTAGACTGTGATCATACCCCGAGTCTTATTTAATCTCAACACTATCATCTGTTGATTGGGCCATGCAGACTCAAAATCATATGAAATCTCTCTAGAGTGCCTCTTCATCCCTACTCAGATTGATGCCATCTATGCATCAGTCACAATACTACATCCAGCTGCAACATTTTGGTAGATACTATTGGCAAGATGACGATTGTTCAAATTAAGAGCGGCGGATCAAGTCGCTAACCTTTTGCAGATTTTTCTCCGTGACAATCTCCACTCGCCAGCCAACTTGGTCTTTGATACTTGACGATCTTCAAGGGAAGGGAATGGTATAATTTGAAATTGTTTCCTAATTTATGCACATTTTCCATTTTTACTTATAAAAATGTCATTGCTACAACAACTTAATTGGAGATTAGTTTTGTAAAAATTGAGTTTCAAATTTGATAAAGTAGGCCCTACCAGGATAGCGACTAAACTGAAATGGATGTATCTCGAACACTTTTGGAGTTGTTTACTCAACTGTCCGAAGACAGGTCTGTAACTCGCTAGTATACCAATTTGGCATTACTTAGGAGGCAGCTAGGCCAGGAGATAATGAAGTAGGCTGTCCATTTCCTTTTCCGCTCCACTGCACACATCGCCGATTAGCTACATATTACGCTAATCACACTTGAGATGTATACAAACAATTGTTCTTCCTCTGACACAAATCGTCAAGTGAGCCGTACTTCCTGACAATATATGTAGGCCTACAAATCAGCCAGAACCTCAGTCAGAGGTAATTTTGGACATAAATTCGAAATATCTTTGACATTTTACTTCTAAGAGCACAGCCTTCAAAATATCTGGAGCACACTTTGCAAAATTTTAAGATAAATGATTACATTTTAAGAATAAATTTTAGAGCTACTTTCATAGAAATATGGACTGGTACTTTTCAAGTGCAACAAAATATTAAATAACAAATTTCTGTTCCAGAGAAAAGTTTCCTAATAGCTTACAAATGTGGATTTCAAATATCTTGAATGTAGCATTAATACATGCGAAGATATACAGTATAACTTTTAGTTTGAGAATAAGACACGGAAATAATGTTACGGGAAATAACAGTCAAAGTTTAACGTCAATGGAGAACTCTTTATGCCAGAACTTAAAATTGTAATCACAACAAATAATGAAGCCATAAGTGCTAATTTAATTTTACGTAGTATATTTTTCACACATCAAATATTATAAACCATTAAAATATATCTTAGAGAATTTACTGGTTTTTCCACCATAGTTAACCATCCTCTTTCCATAGACAGTCATGTGCATCACAGCTTTAAATTTAGCGACGCAACAGCTCACATGGACATAAATACGCATTAAATTTTATGTAACTTATTTGTCACATATCAAAGTGTATTCTAAATATTTTTTTAATTTATCGATTTTCCATCATATTGAAACCTTCCTCTTCCCTTAAAAGAAATTATGCACTCAGTTGTAGAGAGCTTGACGTCAATGGTTATGTTCAATGTACCTGGGCAGCATTCCTTTATAAAATATTCTTTGCTACTAGATATTTTCCCAGAAAATTGCAAGACGGAACGCATCTCGACAATGGTATACTCATGCAGGAATACCGCCATCTTACAACTGCTGCTTCTTTTTTCGCTTGTACACATAGATAGATAGATAGATAGATAGATAGATAGATAGATAGATAGATAGATAGATAGATAGATAGATAGATAGATAGATAGATAGATAGATAGATAGATAGATAGATAGATAGATAGATAGATAGATAGATAGATAGATAGATAGATAGATAGATAGATAGATAGATAGATAGATAGATAGATAGATAGATAGATAGATAGATAGATAGATAGATAGATAGATAGATAGATAGATAGATAGATAGATAGATAGATAGATAGATAGATAGATAGATAGATAGATAGATAGATAGATAGATAGATAGATAGATAGATAGATAGATAGATAGATAGATAGATAGATAGATAGATAGATAGATAGATAGATAGATAGATAGATAGATAGATAGATAGATAGATAGATAGATAGATAGATAGATAGATAGATAGATAGATAGATAGATAGATAGATAGATAGATAGATAGATAGATAGATAGATAGATAGATAGATAGATAGATAGATAGATAGATAGATAGATAGATAGATAGATAGATAGATAGATAGATAGATAGATAGATAGATAGATAGATAGATAGATAGATAGATAGATAGATAGATAGATAGATAGATAGATAGATAGATAGATAGATAGATAGATAGATAGATAGATAGATAGATAGATAGATAGATAGATAGATAGATAGATAGATAGATAGATAGATAGATAGATAGATAGATAGATAGATAGATAGATAGATAGATAGATAGATAGATAGATAGATAGATAGATAGATAGATAGATAGATAGATAGATAGATAGATAGATAGATAGATAGATAGATAGATAGATAGGCAGGTAGGCAGGCAGGCAGGCAGGCAGAGCAGGCAGGCAGGCAGGCAGACAGACAGACAGACAGACAGACAGACAGACAGACAGACAGACAGACAGACAGACAGATAGATAGATAGATAGTTGATTTTGCAAAAACATGTGGAACATGTATGGCATCGTCATATACAATTAAAAATACATGATATCATACAATGGATACAAATTAAGATACATGAATATTAAAAAACTCATCGACATCATACAATGGATTTGCCAATAATATAGTCCTAATTCATGTCCTAAAAGTTCGGAATGGAAAATTCCTTATATCAACAGGTAGACTATTAAATAATTTAAAAGCAAATAATAAAAAACTATTAATATTAACTATCGATAATCATAACATTTGAATACTACTGCCATGTAGCGATAGCTTCAGACGGTTATTAAAAAACGTGTTTCGCTACTTCGATTTGTAACTTATTTACTGACTGGAATGTGTATAACAATAGCTATTCTATATTGCATTTGTTGGGATATCTGTGTGGTACTGCTAAATCGAGTAAGTTCTGATATTTTTCTCTACACTTCAAATTAATAAATTTCCCTTTATATAAAAGGGCAAAATCTCACAAGACCAATAATAGAATAAGAAGAGATAAGATAATTCCATTTAATGTCATTCATAATTCATATTTTGGTGTAGTATTTCAGCAGAGACAGAATATTCATTCAACCCTAAGGCATATGTTTCTTCATTTGCATCGAGGGTTTGTGGATTTCAGCGTACCTTGTTTTCAAAGTATTTTAACAGTAAATTAATTAGCTTCCAGATAACTTCGTTTGAATTTCGACGTGACGTATACCGGAAGTTATTGTCGTACAGCTCCCATCAAATATTTAGCGCGGGATCTTTTTATTGTCAATCATCATTACAGGCACTAATTTCTCTCACAATTAAGTGTTGAACTTGACAACACGGCTTCCGTGACGTAAACAAGTTGAGAGAGAAGCAGCTGTTTGTATCACAATGAATATTCAGTTTTCTAACGACGTCTTTTATTTTGCTTTTGAAGTAAATTACAGGCGATGTTTTTTTCTTTACTTTGTTCAGTTACATTGTAAATATCATATACAAATCAGAAAGGAAGAAATTCATACGCACATTTCTACTTTCTTATTTTTAAAACATAATATATTCTAACAAATACTACGTTCAAATTTTAGAAAATAAAACAAGGAAACCGTAGTTATAATGTGAAAATATGGATCCTAGTGATGACAATCTAAATTTCTGTTGCAGGGATTCTTAAACTTTGAGTCGGGATGTTGGCTTGGCTTGCGGGATGAGTCGCCGTAGATTATTGAAAAAAAAAAATTAAAAGTTAATTACAGAACACTTAACTTAAAATTATAAATATTTTTCAGAACAAACGTTTTTACTAACAATGTTAAAACACGATTATGTCTGTAGATGTAAGAGCCTTCAGCACAAGTGTGAGCCCAAGGTTGGCACTGATCTAATGTGAATGACAAATCAAAATGTCAAATTTCCATTAAAATTACGAATTTTCAATTATTTCATAAACGTTGTCTCATTATATATGCTTTTACTCATGCCTCTCTCTATTGCAAGTTGTAATAATATTTTATAATTACTTCCTATTACAAAACATTATAACGCTAGAGAATAACAACAAAATAAAATTGTATACACTTTTATGTGACATTATTAAATTGGTATTGTTTAATTTTAAAATAGACCCATGGATTGTGTAAGTTGCACCCATAATTAACATTGGAACTTGTTCAAAAAGAGTAAGAACCTCTGATCTATTACAATTTCTTAGTAAAATTATTAAATAAATCTGTAAAAATGTAAGACCTGAATTGACAACCATCCTAAGTCCACTGTAGCAAAATTTTCACGAGAGCAAGAAAACTATATAGGCCTGTAATATAAGAGTACCGGTACTGAAATAAATTCATGCATGATTAAAAAACAGTCAAGAGTGTGATGTTGAATATTCTCCTTAGCAGGATGGTGACCTATGCAAAACACAACACATTTCAGGTAGAAAGACAAATTTGATCAGTTTTGGACTTGGCATGTTTGTCAATTGAAGGGTACACGGGAAAAATGAACAATGTCACATTTCCATTAAATGTGAGATAATGATCTATTTCAGTATATTACTCCAAAAGTTATTGGTGTTTCTACTTGAAATGAAGGAAATGATGAGTGTATCCGTGGATTTAATTCTTCTTTACCACTTTTGGTAAAAATAACACTAAAGTTTGTAGTAATACAGTGAGTTAGATAACGACATCATCCTTAAAGGAATTGTGACATTGTTAATTTTTCCCGTGTACCCAGCGAATAGGGATTATAAAGAATGGACACTTCGCGTCGGTACCTTTGATGTAGCCGGACTGATTTCAATGACCTTCAAGCGAGCTAGAGCGTCAGATTCTGCTTTCTCCCTAGAGTTGGCGCTGACATCACACCAGCTAGCAGTCGACACAGCGGAAATATAACACATACAATTAATACATCTAGGTACATTATGTACTCAAATAAAATAAATTGGATCCATAAAATAATAAATCCTTCATTAACTGTAATGTGTAGACTCTAGAGGTCCTTTATAATGAGAGTTCAGACGTTGACCCCAACAACAATTAAAATATGTAATGATTTGATAGCGCTGAAAATGGAAAAACAAAACTCTTACGAGAAGTAAAACCATATACCTATATTATATTATATACAAATATTAAACGAATTCGATACTTAATTTTATAATGTATTATATTATTTTATAATATAATTTATGATATCTGAAATATAAAATATTATTATTACAACAAGTTTGTCACTGAGAAATAAGGAAAAGCTGTTAACTTGAATTTATTTGAAGCAAAGCGTTACTGGATTATGCAATAAGGTAGGCGATGTTTGGATCCTGTGTCTTAATTCTATTCTCAATTATTATCTTAGCGTATGCTCGATTACACTACCTCTAGCGCTTGAAAGTGGAACTAGCCGCTGGCGCACAGAGAAACAAAACACAGGAAAATTCGCTCAGCGTCCATTTTTTATAATCCCTATTCGCTGGTGTACCCTTCAATTGAAGTCTCCAAATGAACTACCAAGAATCTTCATTACATACACAATATAAAAATATTTTTTTTATTTCTTGTGAAACTGAATTTTTAATGAAATTTAAAGGATTTATCAGAGCACATCTTTCGTAGTGGATAGAGTTCAAACCCACAAACTTCTCCAAGCTTTATATAATAAAGAAAACTGCTTTTGCCACAGACTATTAAGTAGATTCTTTATCCTGAATCATGAATGACCAACATTATAGGAATTAAAAGGTTTGCAGAAACGCACTATATGTTACCAGGAGTGGCACAATGCCAGAGAGTTCTCGCACAATTTGAGATCATTGCTGCCGAAAAACGTGATTCAATTTTTGGCTCCAATTTCTATCCCTTCACATACTTTGCGGTTATGTTACTTACATAGATCGTCTTCACTGTTTTATTCCTTTAGTGGAAAAACTTTTATTTCACTAGCATTCAACAGCATTCTCTCACAGCTCTAAGACACTATTATTCGTAGAGAACATTTCTATAAGTAATAATTTCAATTCATTCACCGCCAACGCTTATGACCGCACTTATTGAAGGATTGAAGGGTAATTAGCCGAAGAGGGAAAAAGCTTAGGATCAGCATACAAACGCGCTACCGCCTGAGCCACGCCGGTGCTTTCTCTTGTTCTTTCTACATTCCCCTTGTTCTCCTCGTTCGGCGTGTTGTGTGTCAACAACACCTTTTACGTTAAATAATGCAGAATAGTGCATGTAGTTCTAGGGAAAGATATGCAGCATAGCAAAGCTTTGCATTTGTCGATTTTTATGCGTATAACATTAAAAACATAATCACTATTGACAATATGTTAAAAGCTTGTTAAATTAACCACTTTTAATAATGTACTGTGTTAACTATGTAGCTTAGGAAGGTACTATACCTTTGCGACTGGTTTCATCGTAACTTATTTATTTATTCACTCATTTATTTATTTTTTATTCACTCACTCATTTATTTATTTATTTATTTATTTATTGTCGATTTTTATGCGCATAACATTAAAAACATAATCACTATTGACAATACGTTAAAAGCTTGTTAAATTAACCACTTTTAATAATGTACTGTGTTAACTATGTAGCTTAGGAAGGTACTATACCTTTGCGACTGGTTTCGTCGTAACTTATTTATTTATTCACTCATTTATTTATTTTTATTCATTCACTCATTTATTTATTTATTTATTCACTCATTTATTTATTTATTCACTCATTTATTTAGTTATTTTATGCTCGACCATGCCGAAATGTACTAACTATACACCTCGTAGCAGTCCTTTAATACATGTCATTAAAGTACACCTAGTCATTAAAGTTCAGGTTTTCGATTATTCTCGGATATGCAATCGAAAGACAACTATCGAAAGGTCACGGAGGCTGGAAATCCAATACTGTCGCAGAAGGTTATGTTCTTTTACTATAATAATTAGCGTTAATTGTAAATAATATTCAAATAAATTCAATTTGTCATCTCGTTTTTCAATGTCGAATTCAATTTCAAGGTTATATCAAGACTAATATTTATCTTACTCTCTAGATAATATCAAGGTTAATGACATTTGTTTCTCGGAAAAAATCAATACTTTCGCGTCTGCGCACATCTCACAATTCATGAGGTAGGCTATTGCACTCGCTCACATAACAATAACATGTATAATTATGAATAATTTCAAGTTAGAAATATGATCGAGCATAAAAAGTCGTACGAAACTTGCGTATAATGGTAATTAAGACGCTCGTATGAAAATTATGAAACGAGCTTGCGCTCGTTTCATAAACATCCTCGCGTCTTAATTACTACCATTATAGGCTCGTTGCATAATGTACTATTTATTTATTTAATTTATTTATTTATTTATTTATCTACACATTTATTTATTTATTTATTTATGTACTTATTTACTTATTTATTTATTTATTTATTTATTTATTTATTTATTTATTTATTTATTTATTTATTTATTTATTTTAAATCTTAATACTTTGATTTTATATACATTTTAAATGTATAAGTGTATCATTGTTATAATAATACAAATAGTGAATCTAATTAATTTTTATCGGCATCAGTTGTAATTAAAAGTTTGCTATCACTTTTTTCAAAATGTACGTCACTCTTCTTCAAACACTCAGAAATTTCTGTTTTCTAGAATTCAGAATCCTTGTGGTCCAATTTTATTGAGTTGATGTTTAAATTTACTCAATTTAAGAACCACCCCTCTCCCCGACCACCGAAAAGCAATTGAGTAGCCATTTTCTTTGTTTCACCCCTCTTAAGAGACACGATTTCAAAACCAGAATAGAGTATTATAATTTTACAGTGCAATAGTTTAATGCATTAAATAAATTCTAGAAATTGATGTGTAATGCATTTCATCTTTCAAAGTTAAAAAGAAATCTGTCAACTTTGTTAACTACTCATTCTGCATATTTCTTCGAACATTGTGTGAAGTTGTTATGGGTAAAAGCATGTTCAGATCGTTGGTTAATCTAACGTTTATGTGGTTTATCTGAAAAATAAATAGGGGACAAATTCGAATGTGACAAAAACTCAGATTAATTCAGTTCCGAAATCGAATGTGGAATTCCACTGAAAGACTGTGCGACTGAAAAACATATAAACTGACGTCTTAATGATTTGAAGAACAGTTTATGTAATAAAATGACGCAGAATTCAATTTATGATTTTCGAAAGCGGAAGGTATGGCTTGTCTTAGAGGATAAAATTCTGCACATAACTTATTGTTATTAAGAATACATTACAAATAATTTTATTTTATATAAGTATACATCTTGATTACACAACTTTTAACACTGTATCACTTCGGAATATGTATGATAAGATTTTCCTGCGTTAAACTTCAACGTACCTCGTTTACATGTTTCGACCTATTTATGGCCATCTTCAGAACTGGTCGTTGTTTGTCTTGGCATCTCTTGTTCTGTTTCCTGTGAGGGTGCGTTCGTGCGGTATAGTGTAGAGTCAAAGAGTGTGTGTGTTTTGAAGTTGAGTTGTGTGTTGAGAATTTCGTTAGGGTGTGTTTTGGTGTGTCTGTATATTTCATTTTGTTCTAGTGTGTTTACTTTCTGGCTTTTTGGTTGGATGTGTAGTATTTCCATGCCTGTGTTGATGTCTCTGTGGGTGTGGTTAGCATTTGTGAAGTGTTCTGCCTATGTGGAGGTGTTTTGTAATTTTGTTATGGCTGTGATGTGTTCTTTGTAACGTGTTTGAAATGATCTGCCTGTCTGTTCTATGTAGAAGTTGTTGCAAGTGTTACATTTGAGTTTGTATACGTCTGTGTGGTTGTATTTGGTTGTTTGTGTTTTTGTGTGTTGAGATGTTTTTGTAGAGCGCTACTTGTTCTGTATGCAATGTTGTAATTTAATTTCTTGAATGAGGTTGCAATTTTGTGTGTGTTTTTGTTTTCGTATATTAGTGTGATGTATTTTTTTGTGTTCTTATGTTTGTGTTGTATTCTTATGTTTTTTTGTGATTATGTTTTGTCTTACGTATTATGTTGTCTATTATGTTAGGGTTGTATCCGTTTTCTTTTGCTATGTATTTGAGTGTGTGTAGCTCTTCGTTGTAGTCCTGTTGGTTCATTGGCATGTTGAGTAGTCTGTGTACAATATTGTTCGGAATTCAGCTTGTTTGTGTTGTGTGGGGTGGTTGGATGAAGTGGCGGCTCGTTATAAAATATTATGTGTGTTCACAATTTTGTGGTTCCAAAATCGAAGAGAATTTGAAATTGTATGTTTAGTCTAATATGAAATGTCATGATTCCAATGTTTCACTATCGAAAAAAACCGTATATAAATACAAAACGACATATAATAACAATAATAATAATAATAATAATAATAGTAATAATAATAGTAATAATAATAATAGTAATAATAATAATAGTAATAATAATAATAATAATAATAGTAATAATAATAATAGTAATAATAATAATAAGAGTAATAATAATGAAACTCAGTCTTTCTATTTCCAATTTTTCCTGGTAAGCCAGTTTACCCAGTTCTTTACTGTTCCAAATTTCATTGAACAGAGTTCATTGTTTACGTTTGTTAATAATGAATACATACCACAGTCCCGTTATTTACAAAAGCGTGTGTTCAGGAATATATTTTGATTCACAACACACTGATACACTATAGCCTATACCAGTACTGTAATCCCATTCGCATAGATTGATTGCTATAAATACATGCCAGTAAATATTATTCTTAAATAGTATACACTACAATACAGATACTTAAATTCATAACACCACCACAGTCAGCCAGCACGTGTTTGAAAGTCAAACTATGCTATTATGCCGACACTGAAGTATAGTAATTAACAAACTACACTCTCGTAGCAGCATTGTACACGTAAGTAAACGTTCCTACAGTCAGATGCTGACATCTACAGGCTTTTAAATTTCCTCCTCGAGATATAGCACGTGAACGATAGGCACCGATGCACCTGACATCTGTAGGATAGATACTCATTATGTTCACTTAACGCTTTGTGCTCTTGACGAGTCATAAGCGGCCAGCTAACGAAAATTTTCTCCCGCGCATGCGTGAAATTCCTGTAACCATCTCGAAAAGAGCACGGCTTGTAAGTGAACGGATGTTGCCAAGTTTACATATGAAGTTTATGCAAGATGCGGGAAGTTTAAAATACTCGATTCTGATATTATACATCCCCACTACGTCAATACGGTATCAAATACTAAAACTAGTCGTGCATTAATGGAAACAAGGTGTTCACGTGCTCTTGTGCTCTTATTGACGCACCGCCGCTGGTTGGATGTGTTGTGTATGTGTGTTGTTGTTGTTGTGGGTTTTCTGTACACTTTGAATGTGTGTTTGTTGTCTACTTTTGTTATTGTGATGTCTAGAAAATTAATGGATTTTTTTGTTTGTCTATGTACAGTAATAATAATTCATTATTTGTTTTAAAAAACCTCCCACTATTAAGCAACCATCCCTCTAGAAGACCAATTTGATATGGACTTCTCAGTGGTCATTTAACATAGGTTTCACCTATTAACATTAGTGATATACTAGTGTCAAAAATATGCGAATCGAGAATAAAAAAACATATATTGATATTTAATATAAATCCTAAGTGAAGAATATTTTGTTACGCAACTAAAACATGTAAAAGGTAATAAAAAATATGACTGAAGCATATTTCCCTCCCGTTGAAGGAGACATCTTTTTTGGGGGGCGCGATATGATTTATCATTGAACAGGACCATGAGGAATTATGGGGACACAACTTCTGTACACTGTTTACAGTGACATTGTTGCACTTAACTCAAGCTGTCTCCTGCCTCACCGCTAGACTCCGTTATAAGCCTAACCTTACTTTACCGTCTTTCGACCCCATAGATTCAAATTGTCAACTCGCCATAAATAACGGTCTACCAACCGCAGCCACAAAGAATACAGTATTACGCTACACGCCTGCCAGCTTACACTCGCTCCCAAGTAATATAGGCGAGAAAGTGAATAGATTATATAATTAACTGCACACGTGTTTCACCGGTGATTAAAAGCCTTCTCGATAAGTAAGCAAATACTGCAGCTGTCTGATTTAATTGGTTGAGGATCTACATTCTCTCGCTATTGATTTAATGTAGGTTCTGTATAATCTGCAATATAAATAGTTGAACTGTTATATTTCGTAAGTACAAAAATCGTGTTGCGTAATTAATTTTGACATGAAATCTATACTTTTTCCGCAATGTTGTCATAAGTAAGTAACATTTAAATTTGAGGAGCTCGATGCAATAACAGTTTAACTGTACTTAAGTCGTTTTTTCGGCGCTGACGGCAATTATACACAGTATTTAAAGGGTGTAATTGATATTTTGTTATTGAAGTGTTGTATCAGTGAAGAATTATGTTGTGTCAGTGAAGTGTGTTGTGTCAGTGAAGTGTGTTGTGTAAGTGAAACATGTCCCTGTCAGTGAAGCTTTATAGTTTATAGTGGCAGTGCAAAGTATTTGAACAGTGAAATGTTTTTGAAGTGTTAGTGAAATTAGGATAGAATCAGTGAAATGTGTCGTAGTTCCAGTGCAGTGAGTGAGTTAACAGCGAAATGAGTGTAGTGTTGAAAGGTACTTGTGCAGATACCATGAACATATCATACTCGTGGGTTTTAGTTCGAACTTAGGTTCAAGATACAAATTAGATTTACTTTAAATGTTATTTTAAGTGATCGTGCTTCATTTAATTTAGGATGTTCCCTGTTATTATTAATTATTATTATTTTTATTATTATTGTTATTATTATAATGTAGTGTACACTATTATTCTTGATTTATATTAACGATTTGCCTACGTAATTAAACACACAAAATGTTTTCCTTATACTAACAATCTAAAGATTTTAAATACAAAATGTTTCTGAATTAGAATTACATCAATTTGGTACTAATATCTACAAATGGATTTTAAATAACAGAAATAGAGATTAAGGGTATTTGAGAATAAGGATCTTAGGAAAATATTTGGGGCTAAGTGGGATGAAGTAACAGGGGAATGGAGAAATTTACACAACGCAGAACTGCATGCATTGTATTCTTCACCTGACATAATTAGGAACATTAAATCCAGACGTTTGAGATGGGTAGGGCATGTAGCATGTATGGGCGAATCCAGAACTGCATATAGAGTGTTAGTTGGGAGACCGGAGGG
The DNA here is from genome assembly GCF_040183065.1 of Periplaneta americana. Taxonomy (NCBI): domain Eukaryota; kingdom Metazoa; phylum Arthropoda; class Insecta; order Blattodea; family Blattidae; genus Periplaneta; species Periplaneta americana. The sequence continues at coordinate 168,547,008 of NC_091126.1, read as the reverse complement.
AAAAAGATCTTTGGGGAGGCCGAGACGTAGATGGGAAGATAATATTAAAATGGATTTGAGGGAGGTGGGATATGATGATAGAGACTAGATTAATCTTGCACAGGATAGGGACCGATGGCGGGCTTATGTGAGGGCGGCAATGAACCTGCCGCTTCCTTAAAAGCCTTTGTATGTAAGTAAGATATAATTTCTTATATTAATATACAACACAATTTTACTCACTGAAATTTTGAATATAGGCAATTAAAAATAATATTGCTCTAGTATATTTGTTACTCTTTGGTATTCATTTTTAAATTTACATTTTGTATTTACAACTGCATTGCTTTCTTATTTCATGTTTTTTTTCATGACATGATGATATAATTTTATACCGTCAATTGCAATTGGGGCTTTGCCCTGTTACAGACAAATAAATAAATGTTTTGTACTGTGACACAGTAATAAAATCTTCAAACATGACGGCACATGCTGGTAGCACAACACATTCATGTGTTACAAATTTGATAAAATTTACAGTATAGGCCTATTCTGATGATAAAGACGATCATGACAATGATCTCAATAAAGTTTCGTCATAACAAAACTGTCTCTAACAGTAGAAGAGTAACCATTCCAAAAATCCTTTCCTACAGGCATTTTAATCCATAAACAAAGTCACTGTCGTCCACCGCTCTGGAGTAATGGTTAGCGTGTCTGACCGTGCAACGAACGGGCCTGGGTTCAAATTATGGTTGGGAAAAATTAGCTATTTGGTTTTCCTCAGAGGTTTTCACCCTCAGCCACTTGAAGCACAACTGCTGTGTAATTTTAGGCGTTGGACATCAGACTCATTTCGCTTTCATTAATTTCAGCTCATCTATAATCTTAAATAGTTTCAAGGCCACCGAAAGTTTGAGCAGTCGTGGTGCCGCAATTCGTCTACAGAAGCCAAATGTCGGGGGAACTACATAAGATCCCAGGGAGACGGAGAGATTTTCACAGCGGACTACGACAGTTCAGGGATCTGGTAGCTGTGTGTAGCTCTCTCGGACAGATGTCACTATGGTGAATAACGGTATCTACCTTGCCGCGACCTGCATGGCAACGTAGGATGCAGCAGGACGTAGAGCTGAGACGAGATGTTATGGCACCAACGTGCGCGAAGTTTTAAATTGCCGGTCAGCAGGATAGAGGAGTGAGAGTTGTTTGGGTTACGGTTCTCAAGCTCAGAGCGGCAGGCATATCCGTTTCATCTCTTTCTAAAAACATTCGTCTTACCTTAGTATCACCACTTTCCTATTCAAGAGGCCGAAGGTACCTAATGAAATTACGCCCGCTATTCCATCTTTACATTCTTATTCTCCGTCCGAATCAGACGACTGATCTGTGCTGGAATCAGATGTCCATACGTTTATGGAAATGTTCTTCAAAATACTGTCCATCACGTGCTCACTTTCAACGTAATTGTTCTCTACTTTCTTCACATTATCATACATTGATATCCATTTTTGGACGAAGCGATTGCAGAGTCAGCCTCTGCTTATGCGTAGCCTAGAAATTATAGATGAGACTTCTTAGGACTTCGTCATCAATACTGTCTACAGCTGCAACAATCTTCTTCTTCGGCTGTGATTTTTCCGGACTGGAGAAAGAATCAATATTTTCCATTCTTTCCTGATTCTTGCCAAGGTTCGCTTTGAAATACCAGTGGCAGCCAGTACTCTTGCACACACGCTTTTCAACGGAATTGGTATTCCATTTACAACCTCTTCTGACATGAATTTCCATACATTGTATGCTATTTCATGTCCTTGACTATGAACTACTCTATGACTTCACACCTTAAACAATGCCATAATGAGGGCGCTCAAAAGGACAATGTTTTCAGCATTAGCAATAGCGGTAGTAGCAGAACGATCTGAACACTCGGAATGCTAGTAACCAACTAACCCAGCACCCCTCCAGTTGAATGTGAGGACGAGTCCAAGCAAACGAACTAAAATGCGTCCCTCGCGCTGGTGCCATAACTTCTCGTCTTGGCTTTAGTATGTGATTTTCGAAGATGCCATACATCTGAGGAGGCTGTGGAATATCAACAGGGATACTCCATCATAACTGGATGCCGTAGCTGAATCGATAAAATGACACCAAGAAGTGAATCACGTACTTAGAGGAATGCGGTTCTAAGGACTTCAATATTCATTCTACAATATGAAAGACGGCACAATAAGCCTCAGGATGTGGCGCAAGCCTTCGGGTGTTCTCAAAAAAGAGAAAAAATGGTCACTCTCAGTATCTGATAACGGGTACTGTTTGGAGAGTCAGCAGTTGCAGTCGCTCAAGTTAAGAGTAATTTATCACAACCAGAGAAGAGAAATTGTGAAAGTATTTCAGGAAAACAGTTTATACGGAGTTGTGAGAAGGACCCATCCTGCGGAAAATTGTGTTGAGGGGTGCGAACTACAGTTATGGAAATTTAAACTTGTTGCTTGTAATTTACTTGAAGAGAGACGGGAAGGAATCATCGTTTGACGCATCACACCCGAGGCTTCCTGTTACATTCCTGTCTGCAGTTTCCTTTGCTACGTTCCCGTTGTGTACCCTTGCTCTCTTCCAACTTCGAACTAGACCTGGTTCTAGTACTATTGTAAGGATGATTTGTACCCCCATAATTTTGGTTTTGAATCAAGTGGCTGCGTCGGTGAAGGGCGAGAGAGTGAGGGAAGAGGGATGTGGAAGAAGACGGTGGCGTCCTCACTACTGCCAGGATCCCTCGTAAGAACAACAGAGCTGTAAACTTTAACAACAGTATGGGACTTTCTATGAAAACCACGCTCAAGTTTTGAACACGCTGTTTTGGATAGCAGTTGCACTTCTCTCCATTTTCACTGCTGCGCAGAATCGCGTGTCTCTGGTCATAAATCAGGCAATTTCATTGAGAAGTGAGCCCCCTCCTTCTTAACCGATTTTCCATATAGCTTTGTACAGCAAACTCAATGTCCACTATATATTGCAGGATCCACACCACTTACTTTACTACAAGCACAACTGTCATTTATACCTCTACTATACTGGGTGTTCAGTTCAAAATGTGTCTTGGCTCGCTGTATGCCGTCATGTGGCTAGCTGATGAGCCTAGAAAATTCAATCTTCCTACACTTCCGCAGCTCAGGTGTATAATCTAAGAGGCAGAGAAGTTGGCTAGCAAGTACGGCGTTCATTCTGAAGAGTACGTGCCGATACGTACGGTAACGCCGGTAGTGGCAGGAATGTGAACTGTTTGGAAATACGTACTGTCGGGATATGGGGAGAGGGTTAAGACGATTACTTACGTATTTGTTGACATTAACTTCGACAGTCAACATGAACACGGAGCATTTGATTTGTGTTGTGGAATGTTACCGTACGCAACCGATGATAACAAATACCCTGCGTACGACTTGCCGGCGCAAAACACAGTTCGAAAGAGGTAATGGTAGCACACAGACCGTACAGACCGCCATCTGTTGCTACGACGTTCAAGTTATACCGTACACGTTCACAAGTTCAGATTGAAGAACGCCTTAAATAATAGGCAACTTCTCTAACATATCAGCTGAAACTCGCTTCAAATCGGTGACCCAACAACAGTGACGTCATGACACACTTTGAAATGAACACCCAGTAGTCCGGGTCAGCTTACTTCGTACCCTAAGGGTGAAACCTAACCATTTTTTCCCTATTACTACATAAGCTAGTGGATTATGGTGATTTTCTAGTTTGCAGGTTGAATTTTCTTTTGCCAACATCGTTTCGAATTTCGGTAGTGAGAAATATTACAACTGGTAGTGATTTTATAACTGTTATGTTGGCAGCAGTGACACAAGTTGTCAGTAGTTTAAATTCTGCAAATTCAAATTGTTCTAGATTTCTGAGCCCATTACTGGAAGCTAGTGAAATTTGAACATACTAATAATTAATTAATATCAGTATTAATATTAATACATAATAGTTATTGTATGTGTTGCTTTGTGTTGTGGTTACAATTTCAAGATTATATTCAGGTAGGCTAAGTGTAAATAAATATAACATGTTTCGTGTGATACATGCCCTTGAGTAATCGATAGAAATACCATTTCATATTTTAATTAATTTGTTTCGTGTTTAGACTTTTATTACAATAATGGAGTAAATATTCTAAAGCATACATTTCAAAGTGGCATTCGTTTTCGGAATTCGTACTAATCATTTCACGTGATCAAACAAAATACATTTTTAGGTTAGGTCTCGTGATTCATAAAGTTCACACCTGTGGAGTAACGGTCAGCGCGTCTGGCCGCGAAATCAGGTGGCCCGGGTTCGATTCCCGGTCGGGGCAAGTTACCTGGTTGAGGTTTTTTCCGGGGTTTTCCCTCAACCCAATTGAGCAAATGCTGGGTAACTTTCGGTGCTGGACCCCGGATTCATTTCACCGGGATTATCACCTTCATCTCATTCAGACGCTAAATATCCGAAGATGTTGATAAAGCGTCGTAAAATAACCTACTTAATAAAAAGTGATTCGTAAACTGTTTAATCAAAGTAATCAATTTCATATTGTCAGAAAACATACATTTTAATATTAGATCATACACTAATCTTCTAACTACTAACAAAATGTGCAAGAGGTCCAGAAGAAAAATATACTCTTTCACAAATTATTGAAAATTTTAGAAAACATCCTCCCCAACAGAAAGATGAGATGTGGTAAATAAGCAAGACATCGGTTTTGTTAATACTATATTATTATTATTATTATTATTATTATTATTATTATTATTATTATTATTATTATTATTATAGTACATGGCATTGTGTGATTTTATCCTCTTTCGGTGATATCTAGTACTAGTTGGCAATACTGAAGAGACGGCCAAATTAGTCTTTTAGGAACTGCTCTTGTGTGATCCTCACTATACAACAATAAAATCACCACTATCACTAAAAAAAATGTACCTACTATTAGGCCATCTTTACATTATATTGATCTAGTCGTCTTAGATGCGGTGTCGCATGCCCAAACATGTCCGTAACTGGAGCAGAATGTGTTTACATTAGCTCCAAGTCAGTAAAGCTGGATCTACACTATATAACAAAACACGTTATATAACAAACTTTGTATGCAACATGTTTCTTTAACTTGCTATATGCTATATTTGTGTTGGTATCAAAATAACATTCTTGTAACAAATCATATAACTCGATAAATGAAATAAATGTCACGTTTGAAAATGGCATCGAGGGCAGATGATGTAGCTGCTGCTGCTGCTTGTGTGATTCTGGCAGGAAGTAGTAGGCCTTGCAAACGAAAATGTTGGGTGCGACCATCTTTACAAGCTATAAAACAATAAAGTAGAAGTAACCTTTTAGCAGATCTTAAGAGAAGAACTTGGATGTGATGGAAGTTTAAGAACTTTGCCAGAATGATCAGTTCTGATTTTGAATATCTTATGAACGTAATCGGACATCAGATAAGTAAGAAAGACACTTCATTTCGGGATGCAATGCTGGCGAGATAAACCGTTACTTTAAGATTTCTTCCAAGTGGATATTCCTACAAAATTTTAAGCTATTTGTTCAAATTCTCCAAGCAGAGCATATCCAAGATTGTGCCAGAGTATGTGAAGCTATCACTGACTCATTTTGACTCTTAAAAACAAAAGCATCTTGAAGTACACCCATTTTGATTTGTAGTGAGCGTTTGCTCCATATCCACTTTTCCCTTTCTTTAATTCTACGTGGAACTCACCAGTAAGAATTCTCATTTTCTTTTCAACCTTTTGCACATCCATTTTCATATTAACACCCAATTCAGCCCATGCGTCGTGCTTTTTATTTGTCTTTGTAGTCCATATCAGTCGCTGATCCCATAATACCCATTTTTCTCGGAACAGCTCAGTTAACTCATAAGTTACATTCTTGTTTCACTACAATACTACAGAGTGATTGATATAGAACTGACACATTTCTTTCATTAATTGTTTCAAAACGAATTGTGCTAGCGACAACTTATTATACCTAAAATGTAGAGGAATTTTGGGAGATTATTTACCTCTATAGCAAATATTCTCCGGCGTTGTCAAATCCGGAGATCTCGGTGGCCACATGTTCCTGGAAATTATTCGGTCGTCACATAACCGGATAAATGGAACCATGCTTCATCTGTGAACCATGTGATGGACAATATGGCAGGATTTTGCACAATGAACGTCTGAAACCAACGACAATAAGTCACTAGATGCGCAGATGTTTAAGTTTTATTCCTATTGTTGGCAGCTGTTTTCGACATTTTGTGTCAACGTGAAAATGCAGTACACATTAAATCAACGACTCTTCCTTTTGAAGCAATACTGGATTACGAATTCAATTACAGCTGCTCAAAGGGCATACCAGAGAGAATTTGGTGTTCGCAATCCTCCCAAAAGAAACACAATACTGGGACTGGTAAACAAATTGGAAACAACTGGATCTTTGGTGAGTGAAAAGGGCAAGCATCGTTCATCTAGGCTTCCCACGGTTGTTGTTGACGTAAGAGCACGACTGGAGCAGTCACCCAAAAAATCATTAAGACGTTTGTCGCAGGAGACAGGGTACACGTACTCAATGTGTCAGAGAGCCTAAAGCCATATAGGGTACGGTTGTTCATCAGCTACAGGAACCAGATAAGGATAAAAGATTGAATTATTGTCGTTGGTTTCAGACGTTCATTGTGCAAAATCCTGCCGTATTGTCCATCACATTGTTCACAGATGAAGCATGGTTCCATTTATCCGGTTATGTGACGACCGAATAATTTCCAGGAACCTGTGGCCACCGAGATCTCCGGATTTGACAACGCCGAACATTTGCTATAGAGGTAAATAATCTCCCAAAATTCCTCTACATTTTAGGTACAATAAGTTGTCGCTAGCACAATTCGTTTTGAAACAATCAATGAAAGAAATTTGTCAGTTCTATATAAATCACTCTGTACATTATGCCAAGTTGACTTCGGAACACAGATGAATAATCACGCCAAGCGCACAGAGAATGCATACGCAATAATGCAAAACACATGACGTGATGATTCCAGCAAGACTCAGCTCGTACCTTTTTGTGCAGCGGCTGTGTTTAATAACAAGTTACATTATGCGCAAACATGTTAATATATAACGATGTTTTATAACATCCTTTGATCTTTACAGACACCCGATGGATAAGATATAAAGGCTGGTTCACAATAAACCGGAAACGAGAATCGGAACGAAAACGAAAGCGATAAAATTGTTAAAATGTATAGGTATATTTAAATGTGAGCATTCACAATTAACGAAAAGCTTGCCGGAGCCCGAGATCGGGAACGGAGAGTTGCCCAAGTTTCAACTTTGGCGTTCACGTTTCCGATCACAGCCCACTAGATTCATTCTATTGCCATCTAAAAGCTATTTTGTCGTCGTATATTTTGTAGCAAGAAGACCGTGACATAACCTATGCATTATTTTGTTCTGTGCTATGCATCATGGAGCAAGTTTTATTTGATGAGATTCTAATATTGAAATCCTCACGTTTACGATAAGCGGCGCTCCTCGTATAAAGATGAGAAAATGAAGGAGAATACGTGGCTTTCAATAGCTGCATCTTTGAACACCGATCGTAAGTGAATCATATTTTATTACTGTATTGCTTGTATTACACATTACATATTCACGCTTCAATTCAATAACTACTGTTGTGTCCATTTTTGTTCTATTACAAATGTTTCTTCTCTAATTATTTTACGTTATGATAAACTTAAAATAGGTTGTGATAATAAAGATGCATGGGCATATTTATAGTATCGTACCTAATTAAATGTTTGAGTTGAAATTTCGAAGTTGGTTAAGCTGTGTTTATGTTGGCTGCCCTGTACTCATGAGAGAACGCCATTGGTCAATTATACACAAATAACATCAGAATGCGTAATATCGACTTTACATATCGTTATTGACATACATATCGATATGCATAGTCGTCTACTTTCTCAGTTTATTGTGAATCAAAAATTTTCATATTCACGTCCTCTGCTTCTCGTTTTCATTCTGGTTCTCGTTCCCGGTTTATTGTGAACCAGCCTTAACTTGCTATATATATATATAAAAAAAACTCTTGTTTCATATAATTTTTTCTTCCCGTTTCTGCAACACGTTATATAACTTTGTTACATAACGTGTTTTGTTATATAGTGTGGACCCAGCTTAAAACAAGCGGCCAAGGGGCTTGAAGCTCACATATAAGAAACTTCCTCTCAGCCCAAAATTTCCTTTCAAAGGCACGAGTTCGCGCACCTTTTAATTTTTTCTCCTACAAAATTTCTCTTTTTTCATTGCCATTGTCATTAATAATCTGGATTTCTTTCTTGAAGAATACGTTTTCCACTAGACTTCTATTTGGAATTGATACCACGGTTTCTGATTAAATGTTGAATCTTCATTCACGCCGTCTTTGTATTCTCCATAAATCATTGCTTATTGCCTGTTTATAGTCACATAAAGTCGTAATAAATGACAAGTTGATTTGATATATTTTATAATAAAATAACGATAAACACGTCAATTGCTCTGCTAAACGTAACTTAATGTTACTTCTTTGTTGTGCGAAGTGTAAGGGAGAACTGCAGGACTACAAAAGCTCAATATCCAGAAGACTACAAAAACATTACATGCTTTCGGCATTTCTGATATCCTACGCCTACCGAAAAAGAAGTGGTTGCAATGGATGTCGTTTGATCCAAGTTTCTCGCGTTTTAAACCCGTCCTAGGGCGATGGGATTTTAAGGGTGCTAAAAAGCGTAAGAAATCGTGATAGAAGGCTCCAGGAAGTATTGCACGTCACTTTTTTCTCAGATAAAAATTTTGACGTATAGCAATGGTGATATTTTTTACATACAAATAAATGAATCCGTTATTGTAAGATAAATATGCTCATCATATAGGCTACTGTAAGTTTTGAAGTAGTTGTTACGTGGAATTTGCCGAAAAAAATAAAATAAATTCGGCTTAAATTTGACTTTAATAACACTCATCTGAATTTTTGTTACACAACAAAGAGTGATTAGTGAAATAATATGACGTAAGTTTACAAAATAAATCTTTAGGTGTAACTGTTGTATGATCTATTTACTCCAAACAAGTTACCTCATGGAGTTTAGTAAACAATGTTTCGATCTCATAACTAGAAGCCACAGAAACTAATTTATGGTTGAATGGGTGAGGAATAAGCAACTTACCTATTGTTGATGGTTATCTTCCTTCTACCACCACCACCACCACCACCACCACCACCACCACCACCACCACCACCACCCCAGTCTAGTATATACAGTCACGAGGCTCAATACGTAGTAAATATGCATCCATAGATAGTTGTCAACCATAGATGCTGATCCGGAGCTGCGTTCGGGCTTGGGTTGGATCCCCCTTTGATCTTATTAAATGATTTCTTCCGAGGTTTTCCCCAGCCGTGGGACTAAAGTCGGTTGGTCTATGGCGAGTCCTCGGCATAAACCCCTTTGATTTGATTACCTGGTTGGGTTTTTCAGAGGTTTTCCCCAACCAAAAGGCAAATGCCGGGTAATCTTTTGGCGAATCCTCGGACCTCACCTCATCTCACTACATCTCGCCAAAATATTGTAAAAAATTTCACAAAATTGTAAAAATTGTAGAAAATTACTAAATTGTAAAACTAAAAATTTGTAAAAATTATAATTGTAATATTGTAAAATTTTGACTTATTCCATATCTTAAAGCTTCATTGCTCATGTAAGATCTATGGAATAAAATGAATGAATGAATGAATGAATGACTAGGATCGCTAATATCGCCTCATTACAGACAATGCGAAATAGTACCGGCACAGTCTATTGTTTCTAGCACCCTCACAACTCAAGCTTCGTGACTATAGCCTATATATACTAGACTGTGCTACTATTAATATTATTATTATTATTATTATTATTATTATTATTATTATTACTACTACTACTACTACTATTATTATTATTACTACGAATATTATTATTGCTATTACCATTATTATTATTATTATTATTATTATTATTATTATTATTATTTCATAATACAGATACGAATGGTCACTTTTTAACATAAGCTCCATACTAAAGTATATTATTTCCTTGCGTGGATATAAAAGCCAATTTATAATCCACTTGCAACATATTTTGAAGATCGAGCTACTTTCTCCAATTCAGATTTGCATTAAGAAGTGTTTGAAGATATAAGTATTGTATGTCTATAGTTTACTTTAAAAAATCGCGCCGGAACGTTTAAGGTCTGGGTATTACTGTATGTGTAAGAAATTTTGTGTTATTTGAAGACATCCAATTTTTAGTTTATAGTAACACATTTTATAATAGACTTAAAAATTGCCTTTTTGAAATATCAACTCCATATTGAAGTAGATTATTTCCTTGTATGTAAATAAAAATCACTCTACAGTCCACTTTCAACATACTTTGAAAAATAAGTCATTTCTTTTTCCTTATAGGTTTGTGTTAATGGAATACAGTATATTCTTTCCTTTCATAAAGCCATGTAATTTTACTTGAGCGCATGGAACACGAGAGAGTCTTCTATTGTAGACACTGTCTTCTTTCTTCGTCTGTAGCAACATTGTTTCTTATCATTTGTGGTAGAATACCACGCAGACTCTCTTGCTCACTTTTGTGGGTAGTGATCTTTGGAAAAGAAAAGAAATAACGGTCTCTCTAGTAAAGTTTCAAGAACCATTTCTTTAGATGATACGAAACGCGAGCCTTAATCTCCCTTGAATAAAAAACGGCACGGTTCAAAGTAATAATGGAACACGGCCCTATCAGTATTGGACGAGTCAAGCGTTACATTATTGCACGTGTGTTATTGTATTATTTATCATAATGTGTGATGCGATCAAGTTTTCACAACTCTGGCTAAAAAAGGAAGACAAACTTCAAGAAGAGAAAAAGAAAGTAGGAACTAACCTTAAGAAAAAAGAAAGCTTGTTGAAAATTAGATGCAGGTTGAGGTGGGAAGAAAAGGAGAGGGTTATGTTGCCACGCCTTCCCCTTTTATGGTCGCCAAGGGGCATTCAGAAGCCCCGCCTCTCGTTCCCCTGCAGCAGGGAATGGGTACGAAGCGGGGTGATGCGAAAGGGAGAGCTGGCAGCATCTTCCTGGTCCCTGATCTACAGCTCGAACGTGGAGCTAGCTACGGGGTACAGCACAACCACGCCATCAGAAAGTGGGACTCCGCAATCTACAGCACAACCACGCTAACGGAACTAGCATCACACGGAAAAACACTCTAAGAGGACGTGGCTTTCTGCACTCTGCAGTACAATCACATCAACAATAGTTCTTGCAGTTTTATTATTATTATTATTATTATTATTATTATGAAGTAATTTAAATATTTATTCTATGATAAATATAATAAGATGAAAGAGTAATGGGACGGAGAAAAATTCTCTCCGGCGCCGGGATTTGAACCCGGGTTTTCAGCTCTACGTGCTGATGATTTATCCACTAAGCCATACCGGATACCACCCCGGCGTCGGACAGAATCGTCTCAGATTAAGCTCCAACTCTTGGGTTCTCTCTAGTGGCCGCCCTCTGCACTACGTCATAGATGTCTATGCCCGTAGGACCGAAATCCACGCATGTGCTGAGGTGCACTCGTTATGAGTGACTAGTTGGCCGGGATCCGACGGGATAAGGGCCGTCTTAAATCACGAAGTGATTTACGCATATCATACATATTATTTTAATGTACCGAAGTACATATGATATTTCCATGCAGATATTCTGCGTCATCATACGATAAAAGAGTAATGGAACGGAGAAAAATTCTCTCCGGCGCCGGGATTTGAACCCTGGTTTTCGGCTCTACGTGCTGATGCTTTATCCACTAAGCCACACTGGATACCACCCCGGCGTCGGACAGAATCGTCTCAGATTAAGCTCCAACTCTTGGGTTCCCTCTAGTGGCCGCCCTCTGCACTACGTCATAGATGTCTATGACCGTAGGACCGAAATCCACACATGTGCTGAGGTGCACTCGTTATGAGTGACTAGTTGGCCGGGATCCGACGGAATAAGCGCCGTCTTAAATCTCTTTCATCGTATGATGACGCAGAATATCTGCATGGAAATATCATATGTACTTCGATACATTAAAATAATACTGTATAAATAAATGTAATAAGGTTTTGAGATTTGGTACTTGGAAAGTTACAAGTCTATATAGAAGAGGAGGGGTAACATTAGTAGCAAAAGAACTAGCTAGATATATAGACTTTGTGGGAGTACAGGCGGTTAGGTTAGATGGGAACGGCATGACACAAATAGGAGATTATTTGTTGTATTATTGGGAAGGAAACGATAATCACCAATTAGGAACAGGATTCTTTATTCATAAACAAATAAAATTAGGAGTAAAAAAGGTCGAATTTATCAGTGATAGGTTATCGTATTTAGTACTTAAGGGTAGATAGTGCGATATCGTAGTTATAAATGCTCATGCCCCTACAGAAGAGAAAGACGACCATATAAAGAAAATATGATTAAGTCTCGTGAGGAGAATATTGTACGAAATGGAAATATAAAAATTGGAAATTTATCTTTTGAAGAGGGGGAGAAGTTCAAATAGCTTGGAGCAACAGTAACAAATATAAATGATACTCGGGAGGAAATTAAACACAGAATAAATATGGGAAATGCCTGTTATTATTCGGTTGAGAAGGTTTTATCATCCAGTCTGCTGTCAAAAAATGTGAAAGTTAGAATTTATAAAACAGTTATATTACCGGTCCTTCTTTATGGTTGTGAAACTTGGACTCTCACTTTGAGAGAGGAACATAGGTTAAGGGTCTTTGAGAATAAGTTTCTTAGGAAAATATTTGGGGCTAAGAGGGATGAAGTTACAGGAGAATGGAGAAAGTTACAGAACACAGAACTGCACGCATTGTATTCTTCACTGACATAATTACGAACATTAAATCCAGACGTTTGAGATGGGCAGGGCATGTAGCACGTATGGGCTAATCCGGAAGTGCATATAGAGTGTTACTTGTGAGGCCGGAGGGAAAAAGGACCTTTAGGGAGGCCGAGACGTAAATGGGAAGATAATATTAAAATGGATTTGAGGGAGGTGGGATATGATGATAGAGAATGGATTAATCTTGCTCAGGATAGGGACCAATGGCGGGCTTATGTGAGGGCGGCAATGACCCTCCGGGTTCCTTAAAAGCCAGTAAGTAAGTAAGTAAGTAAGTAAGTAAGTAAATATGTTAGTATAATAAATATAACCATTAAATACAGCTGTTAGAAGTATCTCAATGTCTAACGATTTTATATATCACAGAATAAATATTTAAATTAGATTATTATTATTATTATTATTATTATTATTATTATTACTATTATTACCAATTCTTACCTATGCTTATTATTGTCTCACTAACATTATTTATCTAACTTTCATTATGTACTTTTACTTTCATTGTTCACCTTCATGTTGTTTTAGGATCTAAATATTAATGTAATAACTACTGTAAGTCTATTGTAGTCAATCAGAATTAAAGTTTGGCTGGGCGGAAGAGAAGGCCTACTGGTCTTAGCTCTGCCAGATTAAATAAATAAATTATTAGTTATTATGAAATTATTATATAAACATATATCTTGATTACACAACTTTTAACACTGTACCACTTCGGAATATGTATGATAAGACTTTGTGTTAAATTCTAACGTACCTTGTTTACATGTTTCGAACTTTTATGGGTCATCCTCAGAACTGGTCGTTGGCGCCAAGAGCAACAACGACCAGTTCTGAGGATGACCCATAAAAGTTCGAAACATGTAAACAAGATACGTTAGAATTTAACACTAGAAAGTCTTATCATATATATTCCGAATATTATATACAAAGCTTTGATTATTTTAATAAACCCTGAATCCTACAAATATGGTACGTATGCTTATTAAGAGTATATAGATTTGCATCTCTACCACGGTAAGAGAATGTGATACTTATAATTACACAGGTAATTCGAATAGACAAATAATATAGGAAGACCTTCAATTCAATGTATAATTTTATAAGCGAATGCTGTAGCCAATAGTGGCATGAATTGAAACTAAATCTCATAGTGCCAAGCCCGATCGGTATTGCAGGTAACTAAGTATGTATATATGTATGCAAATGTTATGTCTTATTTAACGACGCTCGCAACTGCAGAGGTTATATCAGCGTCGCCGGATGTACCGGAATTTTGTCCCGCAGGAGTTCTTTTATATGCCAGTAAATCTACTGACATGAGCCTGTCACATTTAAGCACACTTAAATGCCATCGACCTGGCCCGGGATCGAACCACAGTCTAGTATATACAGTCGCGAAGCTCAATACTTAGTAAATATGCAAACATTAGATAGTTTCTTACCACTAGGATCGCTAATATCGCAATGCAAAATAGTACCGTCACAGTCTATTGTTTATAGCACCCTCAAAACTCATGCTTCGTGACTGTATATAGTAGACTGTGATCGAACCTGCAACCTTGGGCATAGAAGGCCAGCGCTCTACCAACTTGCCAACCAGGTCGACGTATGTATGTATGTATGTATGTATGTATGTATGTATGTATGTATGTATGTATGTATGTATGTATATGTATTTATTAGTACTACAAGGTATAGAGTATACACCCGGTGGCAGTGATATATAATATACAATAATAACATAATAATTCTATTAATAAAATTTACAATAATTATAGCAATAAAAGATAAACGTAAATTTAATTCTAACTATAATTAAATAGATGGAATAAATCTAGGACTACAAATAAAAACTATGGTATAATAACGCCTACAATAAGCAAAAGTAATCCTAACTTATAAGTACTTCTATTAAACCCAACTATTACCAACTTATGTAATTACATATCCCCGTAATTAATTACATATCAACTTAATTACATTTCATCTTAATTATTTACATACAAACTTAATTAATAACATGAAAACTTAGATAATTACACTGCACCTACAATTATATTTTCAGTCTAATCTTCTCATCCTTTCTTTAAATGTATTGATTTTGAGAGGACCATCCTTAAAGATTGCCCCAGGTAAGCTGTTCCAGTCTGATATTGTGCCGTTAGCAAAGGAAAATTTTGCCACGTCCATTCTTTGTTTTCTGCATTTAATTTTCCTAATATGGTCAGCCCTTCCTAAGTATGATGGTGTTGCTAATCTAGCATTGATGTCGGTCCATGCTTTGTGTCCCATTTGTGCCTTTAACAATGCGGTCAGTCTGATTTCTCGTCGCCTTGATTTGAAAAATTCCCACCCTAAGTCTTTTATTATCTCTTCACCATGTCCCTTTGCCATTTTGACATATTTTGCAGCGCTGCATTGGACCTTTTCTATCGATTCGATTTGGCTTTGTCTGTACGGATCCCAACCTACTGCTCCATATTCCATAATTGAATCGCCCCATGCAGAAAGGGCTTCAGTCCATTAGACCTGGTTTTGAGAAAACTAAGGAACACAGTGTGTACTTTGTATTCCTTTCTGCATAGAACTCTGAGCCTGACGCTTCAGTTTCTGTCTTTCCAAGCATTGGACTGAATACCTTTCTGCACAGGCTGATGGAACCATCCATAAAGATATGATTTCCATCGATATCTCGTTTTTTCAAAATTTGTGACTGAAGCCCTTTCTGCATGGAGCGATTCAATTGGGCGAACAAGGGTTTTGTACGCTAATTCTTTTGACCTTCGGTTCGATTTCTTAAGAATACGCATAGAGAAATGTAATGCTTTCCAGGCTTTCCTTGTGGTATTAGCACAGTCTACTATATACAGTCACGAAGCTTGAGTTTTGAGGGTGCTAGAAACAATAGACTGTGACGGTACTATTTTGCATTGCCTGTAATGAGGCGATATTAGCGATCCTAGTGGTCAGCAACTATCTAATGTTTGCATATTTACTACGTATTGAGCTTCGCGACTGTATATACTAGACTGTGGTATTAGTAACTTGTTCCTCCCGACTCAGGTTTTTACTTAAATATATACCTAGGTATTTACAAGTGTTCAATTTGGCACGGCTGTACCATTCAGTTGATATTCGAGACAAAATTCTTTAGGCATATGCATCTTACAGAAGGATATTGACTTGCTTTTACTGACATTGATATTCATTTTATTTTCTGTCGTCCAGATTTCAATAACGTTAAGATCATTATGTAAGACGACGATATCGGATTCCTCACTAATTTGTCTATATATATTATACATTCGTCCGCAAATAACCTTACCAGAGAAGTAGTATTTCTGTTTATATCGTTCATATATATAAGAAACAAAAGAGGTGCAAGAATCGCCCCTTGAGGAACACAACCGCCCCCTGAGGAACGTAAATAACAGAACAGAACATAACAAGACCATAACAAAAATATTATTAGTACTATTATTCTTTATATTACATCCCATTTGAACGCGTAATTATTTATCAGTTTAAATGCAGTATTTAACCACAGTATGCATACCGCATATTATGGTCTTTGGTTTAAGGCAGGCATGTCAATTGATGCCCACAGGAGCAAGCGCGCGCTTTAGAGCCCAGGAGAGCCTGAGCGTTTTACAGCGGAAAGGAAAGAGACAGACGAAAGAGGTGGTATATGCCGCTTGGTCGAGCTATATTCAGGAATGGCCAGCACTGATTCAATAGATAAAGGGGAGAGAACTTATTAAAATTGTGTCCATGTTAATTTTTAGATTTGCCTGAGAAGTATAAGTGCATTATAAGAATGTAAGTTTTAATTTTAATGCTCATTTTTCACAAGTTTGATTTTTTTATTCAAAAGATATATTTTCTCAACTTTTCGTATAGAAAAGTGAAATTTTCAGGTATAGGCCTATTTATTTTGTAGCCTTACAGAATGTTTTCGTAAATCTAATATACCGTATATACAGACGTGGACAAATTATTAGACTAAAACATTTTCTTGGAAACATAATATAATTCGTCATATCAACTATCAGTATAATTCACAGAGTCTCTATTGTTGTAAATATGATTGTTTACATCTTCTAGTATATTTTTCCAATGGTTAAGTATATTTTTTTACTGGGTATGTTGGTACTACTGGCGTTTTAATTATGTATTGCAGAAGATATTCTCCCATGGCCTGCAAGAAGCCCGGACATAAACGAAATTGAAAATCTGTGATCTATACTGAAGAAGAAAGTGAACAAAAAGAGGCTTACAACAAAACATGGACTCATTTAAGCACCGTCTGATATCTGGCTAAATGATGCTGATACTCAAAGAAAGTGTCAAACTTTGGTTTCCGGCATCCCTGAAAAATCAACGTGTTAATAAAGAATAAGGGACTGTTCACAAAATATTAATAACTACAAGACTAAATTTTCTGTTCATCATTTCAGCACAAAATTCATTTTTGTTCATTATTTCTGCCGACAAATACAGCTTTGTTGCACATATAATTAATTTAGTCTAATAATTTGTTCACCTCTGTACGTATTACAGAAGACAGTGTATTGAAAATTTTTGAAAATATTCGCATGGAAATTGTTTGTAAGGAAATGAATTAACAAAGCAACTATTGTTACAACATAAACAAAAGATACGTGCCCATGTGTTGTAAAAATGTCAGCTCTATAGCTTCAGCAGATTTCGAGAAAATAATTTAATATTATGATGATAGGAAGTTGCTAACAAATATCACCTTAAAAGCATAATGCGATAAGAGTTTTGTTATGTAATATTAGTTACACTTAAAAGAGATACAGTACCTAGGTAAATTTGCTTTGTACTGTAATAATGTTTTGATTAGTTTATTAATTTATAAGGCTAAAGATACCATCAATATAAATTCCAACTTATCATGTCATACTCAATCTTTTTCTTTGGAATATCACTTTCTTTATGAATGATGTGTTTCATCCACTTAATACAGTATAACATTACACTACTATGGAATTTAAGTGAATATTCCTTCTTTACTCTCTATTATGTTATTAAGATTTAAAATACAAGAGCAATATTAAGAAATCAGTGTTAGTACTTTTGTTTTACAGACAATATAGATAATATTAAACAGAAAAAAGTAATATAAAAATAACGACATAAAATTTCACGTTCCGTTTGAAGTTTGTGCACCGCTGTTTTCTTAATCCAACAGGTTGCTTATTCATATACACAACCCTTCCTCTTTCCATACTTAGCGCTTGCTGCTTCGCACGACGTCAAGGTCAGAAAAATGCGCTTGCTTTGATATCACTGGTTTAAGGGATAACCAGACGATAGAAGTGCTCTTAAACATGCGTCAGTTAGGTGTAAATGATTGTGGGGAAACTGCGTCAAGTTCATCTTGTAATCGGTACCCTATGCAGTCAAGTATTTCCCTTTTTCAAAAAGGATATAGCTATATCTCGTATCTCTGTACCTTTGTCTCTAAGAATAAATTGTTCGCACATTTTCACCACCTTAAAAATTGTTTGTGAAAATGGAACGTTTATCCCAGGTTAATGCAACGAAATTTCCTAATGCAAGATTTTACAGAATTATCGTAAATAAATTATCTTTGTTTTAAATTATGGCTTATCGGATTTCCATCATATTACACAATGTTACACAATGAACCTCGCACACAGCAACAGAAGTGTCAAACTAACACCACACTCAGCAACTCAACAGCGAAATATTTATCAGATAAACTTACGCCATACTGACCACATGTTCATAAAATTCTATTAAATGTTTAATTATATAAAACTCACAAAAGCAACGAAGAAATGATATAACAATCCAATGTCTGAAATCAGATGTGGAGTTATGCGTTACGTACTACAGTGTAACTATGACGTGTTCTAATCCGGCTTCATACAAGAAAGGGAGAGAGACACACAGAAATTTAGTTTATAATATTGAAAACGAGGTATTGTACCTCGAACTCAAATACAAAAGAACAATTTTCATGACTGTTTCACTTACACTCACGTATCCCGCAGTAATGACTATATTATTATTTAATACATGGGAATATAATATTTAGCCCCAGGCTGAAGGTGTTAAGTTACCCAGAAGAATACGCTATGTGACGTGTTTCATCACTGCGTCCTTAAACGTATAAGTATTCACTAGTCCCGAAAAATTTTAAACTTTGCTCTCAGCGAAAATATGATTCGATTCTGTGACTTAAATCCCTCAGAACGCACTCATCAATATGTTGCGAAATTGTTAGACTTGTTCATTTCGTCAAAACATGTTTACAATATGCAAGAACTACACACCATACAGATCTAAGAGTATCTTTAATGTATTGCTATTCCGTATTCCTTAAGTTGGAACTATTATTTAATTCCGAAATGTAGTAAGTAGTACATATACGGTCTTACTAATAACAACTCTATATACAGACGTTTAACTGTCTTATACTTATACAATGAGTAGCTCGTTTTTAAGTCGTGTGTAAATTCCTTACTAATAAGCACTACATACGTCGTGTATAACAGTATAACTGTTACACAGCTACGTCATAGTTTCGTCATTACTTCATTACGAAAGGTAATAGAATATCTGAGGTTCTCTATTGCATCCGGTAGAGCGCTCTAGTGTGCCGTGTTAAGTATCGACAGTACAACTGGCTCTGATCGATTACCACACTATATTTTGGTCAAAGGGTACAGCTACAGCAATATTATTCTAATTATTCTGTGCTCTTTGGTTTGTTCTTCTGTGGTTACAAGGCAACCATCATCATGAAATGACAGTCGATACGAACAGCTGTTAGAGGAGCGGCCATTTTTTCTCTACATACAACGCTTAAACAAGGGTTTCGTGTATATAACTACAGCAAAGGAATTCCCATTGTATAGTTACAGACTGTTCATACATCCATTGCTTATGCATGGTTTATTAGTAACTTTTCTGTCTCAACTTTGCATAAGCCTCGTATAAAAACTATACATGGTTTATTAGTAAGACCTTTATAGAAAAGCAAGAACGATTAAAATGAGAAAGCTACACTAACAAAATAGATTCCTTGACATAGCCCTGTCATCTAGGTTCATGGAAATAGTGATTAAGGGAAGAAAATTCAATTAATGTACCATAATTTATTGTAACGGAAACATTTCTTTGACAAGCTTATTGTATCCAAATCCTAATACATATTTGTAAAGTTCTGTAGTATCGCATTTCATAGAAATAGGACTACAGTGAAATACACAGAATAAAACATAACATGACAAGATTTTCTTGGTATCGAAATCTCCGAGTACGGAATCAATTAGTAGTATGAAATGCCTAAAATATTGTATATTATAACGAGGTAAGGTTGAAATTCCTGGAAGTACTTATTACGAACAATCTTTTGTTCGCGTCTTATGTTCTTGACAATGGAACAGTAAGTAGTTCGAAATTTTGCAGATACCGAATTTCATAAAATAAGACTGAAAAATTTTAATGCACCAAGAAATGGTAATCTGGCATGTACTGTGGTAAAGGTGTCTCCCTGAAACGTCATTAAGGTGTAAAAAAATAGGGGTACTGGAATTATAGTTCCAATATTTCATTACCTTTTCATGGTCTTGGTACTAAAATGAAGTGTTGTGTTCTGCACCACGTCCAGATTTCTGCCACAAATCCCTGAAAATGAAAAAATTAAAGAGTTAGGAATATTGCAATATTTATTTAATTTAAAATAACAATTGAAACACTTTAAAGCTACGCAAAATGAAACAGTGACGTAATTCTAATAACAATGAACATGCGCTGTTTGAAATATTCTGTTCCATAAAATATAGGTTCTATTGAAATATGAGGCGTTCAGAGCAGAAGTGGTGTAAGTCAAGAATAGGTAATGAGGGTTAAAGTGAACATTCTGTAAAATACAGCGCAAAGTAGCAATTAATATTCAATTTATTTAAACTATTAGTAGTCAGTGGATAGCAAGGACATATTAATTGCTACTTTGCGCTGTATTTTACAGAATTCTTGCTTTAAACCTCATTACCCAATTTTGACTTACACCACTTTTGCTCTGAACGGCTCATATGTTAAATCTACGTACCACAAAATGGTAAGGTCTATCTATATCTAAATCCCTGAACACTGAACCGTTAAGTAGTTCAAAACGTTCGATAGAGTGAATTTCATAGACACACAAATTAAGTATGTTAAAACTACGTATCACGAAACAGTGACATAATTCTAGCACAGTCTAGTATATACAGTCGCGAAGCTTAATACGTAGTAAATATGCAAACATTAGATAGTTGCTCACCACTAGGATCGCTAATATCGCCTCATTATAGGCAATGCAAAATAGTACCGTCACAGTCTATTGTTTCTAGCACCCTCAAAACTCAAGCTTCGTGACTGTATATAGTAGACTGTGATTCTAGCATCTAACTCTCTGAATAAGGAACCGTTCAATTGTTCGAAACTTTGGAAATAATAGATTTCATAAGGAAAATAGTAAGGATGAAACACCTAGTTACGCATCACGAAATAGTGACGTCTTCCTAGTATCTAAATCCCTAAACATGAAACCCTTAAATAGTTCAAAACATATGAAATATTGGATTCAATAAAGAAAAACAAATAAAACAAGTTAAAGCTAGGCCTATGTATTACGAAACTGTGGTGTCGTACTGGTATCTCTGAATATATAGTTAGAAACTTTTGGAAATATTGGATTCCATAAAAGAAAATACAGGGACATCATATTATTTTTACTAACATTTCTAATATTTAACTGGCTATACCTTTGGATGAACGATTAAGAACCGGAAACACCGTTTGCTACCCTCTTCTACGACTGGAATTCGATGATACTGGCGTAATATACAAACAAATCACTTTACTAGATATAGGAGGGAAGAAAATTAGTTCATCCATTTACGTAAACTAGGACTCCACATCTGTGGAGTAACGGTTAGCGCTTCTGACCGCGAAACCAGGTGGCCCGGGTTCCATTCCCGGTCGGGGCAAGTTACCTGGTTGAGGTTTTTCCGGGGTTTTCCCTCAACCCAGTACGAGCAAATGCTGGGTAACTTTAGGTGCTGGACCCCGGACTCATTTCACCGGAATTATCATCTTCATCTCATTCAGACGCTAAAAACCTAAGATGTTGATAAAGCGTCGTAAAATAACCTACTAAAATAAATAAAAAAAAAGTAAACTAGGAAATATCGCGATTTTCAGTTTGATCATTTTCATTAGGTTTTTGTTTAATCGAAATACAGTACAGAATTAACAATGAGTGTTTTTACTCACAAACTGAGCTGTCCATGCGGACGTATTCATAATACAGTTCATATTATACTGTCTACAGCACATTAGCGTACACTATAGAGAATGAAGTTAAATTGAAAAATAATCATAATGTGGATATTTAAACACATTTTTGGAAATGGTGGCCGTTCGTTTCGATACAGGCTTCAGTTCTAATGTGCATATTATCGCATTATAGACTATTGTCCGTAATTACAATTACCAGGTTCGTTATTCGTATCAGTAACTCATGTTGAAATAATTCTGTACCTACTCTATAAAAGAGACCTTACGTATTGTAATTTCAGTCTTCACTTCTGCCCGATCCGAAAAGATAAAATTACTCAGACATGCTATCTACTGTCCGTCCAAGTGGTTACGTCGCAGCATCGTAGAAAGGGAGGAAATCACGTGACAGTTAATAATTACTTAACGAGACCCTTTTATTTAAGTTATTTTAAACAATTGTATGGGTATAATATTACGTAGACGTCCAATTCCTAACAGAAATTAATGTTCTCAGAAAAAAGCTAAGACAGCCCAGTCACTAGCATTTACAGAGAGGCGAATAGAAGTGGGTGGGGGAAACCGGGATGCGACGTAGGCAAATGGAAAGTGATGCAATATTGAAAGCTCTTTCGTCACTGGAAAACGCGAACATATTTTTGGAACTTACTGTTTACTATGACCGTAAGGCTACTATGACTGTTTATGCGGTCTTGGATCTGTGTAGAGGACGGTTGAAATTGTTTAGTAGAAGGGGTGGGAGTGAAGTACATTAAAAAAATCAGGTACAATAAAAATTGAAGTAAAAATAAAATGATGTCCCTGTACGATTAAAACACGTTAATACTAGGTATCACGATATAGTAATGATCTTCTAGTAGTGTATGTAAATCACTGAATATGGAACCGTTTAGTAGTTCGAAACGCTGGATATACAGGGACATCACTCTATTTTTTACCAAATTTTTAATATTAACCTGGCTATACTCGGAAACTCTGTTGCCCCCTTCCATTACAGGAGTTTGATGTTACTATTGCAATATGTAAACAAATCAGTTTACTAGGCATAGGAGGAGAGAAAAGTAGTGTATCCATTTATGTTGTAGGGAAATACGATATTACGATTTTCAGTTTGATTATCACTTTCACGGAATTTATCAAAATTCAGTAGAGTAGTAACATTTTTTTTTCAAAAACTCAACTTTTCAGGCGGCTATGTTCGTTATGTAATGTCTACTTTATTTAGCATATTAATTATTGGTGATAACATACAATATAGAGAGTGCATTTAAATTGATGGGCTCATAAGTAAAGGGCTGTAAGTGCACTTAAGTTACTTTTGAGAAAATGGGGTTTAAATATTTAAGATTTCGTAAAATCGGTGAAATTTTTATTTAAATTTTAATGTGTGATGCGATTAAAATATCCCTTTGCCACTAAAATTTTAGATACTTTAGCTTACACTGGATGCACTTAACTCATGTTATGAGAAATGCCACTAGCAATCCTTTGCTTCTAGCCACCTCAATTCAAAATAAGCTAATCTGAATTTTTAAATAAATTGCTGAAAATGGTTGCCGTTCATTACAATGCAGGCTTCAATTCTTTTATGCATATTATTTAAAACATTTTGAAGCATAGTCTCTGAAACTGAATTTATCGTTTCTTGAATATAATTTTTTAGTACGGTATTATTAATATAGGTTCTTTCTTCTATAGAAAACGGACCATATTTCTGAAACACACTATAAACGGCAGTGTTTACTTCAGTGCTTGAAGACTTCGAATGCAACAGCGGCCGTAAGTTTGTGTGTCTGACGGGAGCAAGGACATTAGTGAAGGGGTGGGAGTAAAGTACATTCAGAAATGCAGGTACAATAATAATGCAAGTAAAAATAAAATGATGTCCCTGTATTAGGTTAAGGGGAGCATATGCAAGAAATGTGTACGCAGATTTTTGGAAAATTTGGTCATTATTTGTTGAGTAATTTCCAAGAGAAATTAATTTAATTGGTAACCTATCAGTTTTAGCCACTTCAGTCTCCAATCTCCCCTTAAAGCTTCATAACAAACAATAATTTGTGTGAAGAGCGTCTGAAATCTAATCTCTCTTCATGAACCGTTAAGTAATTCGAAACGTTGGGAGTATTACATTTGAAAATGAACACGGTTCAAACACCTGGAAACTATGCAATTACGTACAATGTTTGTGTTCTCGCAACTAGATCCCTAATCGCAGAACCATCTAGTAGTTCTAAACTTTCGAAATGTTGCATTTCACTACGTAAAAACAGGATTAAATCACCTAAAATGCATACACCACAAAATACACTCTTTTCGCTTTGCGTTTCGCTGGATAAGACTCCATATATTTAAACAGCATATGGTGCGGGGGTGAAGATCGACTATGGTAAAATGTATCATGTTTGAAGCAATTTTGGGGAGTAGAGAAGCAGAGAAACTCTGTTCCCATATGTTCCTGAAAACATTAAAGTGGGCAGTCGCATTTTAGACTGGAGAGAGGGTGCATGTATACACAAAGACCTAAGATAACAAATGCATATAGGCAGACACAGGAGGGGAAACGAGGGTCTGCGCTGCCTTCTTGTGGGTCATTCATCTAGTTTTAGTGATACGAGGAATGCTGTAACCATTTCGTTCCTTATGGATAACTTTTTATATATTGTTTACGAAATTCACCCTCTTAATATTACATTTACTTTCAATAACAAGAAATGTTTATAATTTGTAGTATTTTCAATAAATTCATTGTTCACAAATGTCATACCAAAACTTCTAGTGATGTTACTGGGGACCGAAATACATATCTTTTGTTAAACAACTGTCAGAAACTCATATTGAGCGAGTACTGGAAATGTGCAAGTGAAGCACGAGAGTGGAGAAAGTTATTGAGTGTGACAGAATAAAACTGAAACTGGAAAAAAAAACTGAAAAATCGTTTTATATTAATTAATAATAATAATAATAATAATAATAATAATAATAATAATGATAATAATAATAATCTCATAGTCAAATAGTCTACATATTACAAATTATTGTAAAAATACAAGGTAATTGGGTCAGACCCGAAAAAGCAAGATGCTTGAGGACGGGTGTAACCAATAATGAAAACTGGATAGAAGAGAAAATAATAGTAATAAAATAATAATAAATAAAATAATAATAGTACTAGTAATAATAGTAATAATAATAATAATAATGATGATAATAATAATAATAATAATGATAATAATAATAATAATAATAATAATAATATCATAGTCAATCTCATAGTCAAATTGTCTACATATTACAAATTATTGTAAAAATACAAGTTAATTGGGTCAGACCCGAAAAAGCAAGATGCTTGAGGACGGGTGTAACCAATAATGAAAACTGGATAGAAGAGAAAATAATAGTAATAAAATAATAATAAATAAAATAATAATAGTACTAGTAATAATAATAATAATGATAATAATAATAATAATAATAATAATAATAATAATAATAATCTCATAGTCAAATAGTCTACATATTACAAATTATTGTAAAAATACAATGTAACTGGGCCACACCCGAAAAAGCAAGATGCTTGAGGACGGATGTGACCAATAATGAAAACTGGATAGAAGAAAAAATAATAATAATAAAATAATAATAAATGAAATAATAATAGTAGTAATAATAATAACAATAATGATAATAATAATAATGATGAAAATAATAATAATAATCATAATAATCTGACTAAAACTGTTAAGTGTAATCACACATAAAGTTTAAAAAGAATAAGAAAAAAAACAAACAAACAAAACGGTACCATAGCCTATACATAAACATACTAAGTTAAGAATACGACATTGTTAAAGCGACAGAAAAAAATAAAGAATAAGAATTTACATGATTATAATTTTAGAAACAGTTCAAGCACTAGTTTTTTTAATAATGTCTTGTTTAATAATTTTAATTTAGGATTCTTCTTTATAAAATCATTAAAACTATATTAATTTCTTTGCATTAATTTATGATGATTATCAGTTTTCATTTAACATAAATGCTCAAAGTGTACCACAAACAGCCTCATTGCAGAAATAAAAGCGACGCAGTAGGGTATTCAGTGTTCGCCTGAGAATTTGAGATGGTTCCCACAATTATGGCCGCTGCGAGAATGCGTGTACCAAGTTCTGTCTTCGAAATAAGAAGGGAAAAATACACCATGGTTTTCTTATTGCTGCAAAGAAAAGAGTTCAATGAGGAGAGGTCCGGATATTTTGCGGGCCAATTTACACGCTCTACTCGGCTGATCCACCGATTGTGAAAAGAGTTGGTTCTTACTCCATGGACTGATTCTGCAAAATGAACTGGTTACTATCAACGAGAAGATTTCTCCCAGTCGATCGTGGTTTGAAAGAAAATGAGGACACCTTCGTTCCAGAAATGTTCGCGGTACATTCTCCAGTCGCACCGTAAACAAAGTCCATATCCCAAATTTCTCTCTAGGTTGACAATCAACTGTGATTGAGTTACTTGTGCTACGCACTGTTTACTTACGGAGTACATAATGTCTAAGAGTATGACACCACAAAGTAGTACGTACATCAAATCAGATTTTGATATCATGATTTGTAAACAAAATCAGGTGGTTTGATCTCCTCTACTCTCGTATTTCTATTGCGCATGCTCTGTACTGACACAATATGGGTTTCCGAGCCTTGGATATTTAACAAAAATATTTATTTTGGTCACCTCCATCAGCCCTAGTTATTTGGACACAGAATTTTTTTTATCATTCAGCATTGTAATTCTAGACCAAGCAACAAAAGAAATATAATGCAGGGTGAAACCGTAAGTCCTGTTATTAATGTCAGGGGGTTATATATACACATATACATACATATATATACTTATATATACACACATATATACAATTATACACACATATACACATACAGTATATATATATATATATCTATATATACATATACATATACACATTTACACACATATATATATATATATATATACATACGATATACTGGGTGTTCATTTCAAAGTGTGTCATGAGGTCACTGTTGTGAGTCAGCGATTTGAAGCGAGTTTCAGATTTTATGTCAGAGAAGTTGCCTATTAATCAAGGCGTTCAATCTGAACTTGAGAACCTGTATGGTATAACTTGAACGTCGTAGTAACAGATGGCGGTCTGTAAGGTCTGTGTGCTACCATAACCTCTTTCGAACTGTGTTTTGCGCGGGCAAGTCGAACACAGGGTATTTGTTATCATCCGTTGCATACCGCAACATTCCACAACACAAATCAAATGCTCCGTGTCCATATTGACCGTCCAAGTTAATGTCAACAAATACGTAAGTAATCGTCTTAACCCTCTCGCCATATCCCGACAGTAAGAAAAAAACTCACCTCAGTACGTGTTTCCAAACAATTCACATTCCTGCCACTACCGGCGTTACCGCACGTATCGGTACGTACTCGTACTTCCAGAGTCCGTGGGTATCCACGGACTCTGCGTACTTCAGAATGAACGCCGTACTTGGTAGGCAACTTCTCTCGCATTTAGGTAATACGCGCCTGCGGGAGTGTAGGAAGATTGAATTCTCTAGGCTCATCGGCTAGCCACATGACGGCATACAGCGAGCCATGACACATTTTGAACTGAACACGCAGTATATATACAATATATATATATATATATATATATATATATATATATATATATATATATTCTTTTTTCAAACAAAATAGTTTTGAACAATTCTGCTCGTTGTCGCTTTCGTTCCGACATAAAACACGTTTTTTTATGAAACATTTCATGGCGTGTTTTGGGAAAGCCATTGATTTAGTTGCCGATATTCTCCGTCAATTTAAGAGACCGTGTATTATCATAATAAATGATTTAAATAATTTTAGTTTTCTTCACTAAATGTTCAGATTTTTTATCCGAACAAATGTAACATTTAGAAATCTTTGCAGAACGAAAAGTTAAAATTGTTCGGATCAAATTTCTACACGAAGGACAAAACTAAAATTCTTTGAAGTACTTATCGTGGTAATACATTGCTCCCTTAAACTGAGTAAGCTTATATTGAGAATTAAATAAATGGCTTTTCCAAAACTCGTTATTAAATGTTTAATAGAAACAATTTGTATCTAGTAAATGAATCAAAACAAGCCAAATTGTATTAAACGTCTTGTTTGAAATACCTCAAGAAATAACCCACTGTAATTAATTATATTATTTACGGTTGACTCTGTATAATATTCCATGAAAAATATTTTCAATTTTTCAATGAAGTTCCTTTAATATTACAGAATTTAACATTAACATTCTAAACTATATAAAATTCCACATAGCCTTCTCTTTTATATGCATAGTTCGAAAATTTAGAAATTGTTACATTTTCGAAGCATAATTTTACAAATTTCCCGGTTAAAATGCAAGAGATGTTTTGAAAGAGACTCTCCATAAACGTTCTTCTCTGTTCTGGACATGGTTTTCTGTAAAATTATTTTTAAATAAAAAAACGAAACAATGTCAATTGAGTGAACACTATCTACTTATCTACTTACATATTTATTTATTTATTTACCTATTTATTCATTTACCTATTTATTTATTTATTTACCTATTTATTTACTTATTTATTTACCTATTTATTTACCTAGTTATTTACCTATTTATTTATTTATTTATTTACCTATTTATTTATTTACCTATTTATTTACTTATTTACCTATTTAGTTACTTATTTACCTATTTATTTACTTATTTACCCATTTATTTATTTATT
The DNA here is from genome assembly GCF_040183065.1 of Periplaneta americana. NCBI lineage: Eukaryota > Metazoa > Arthropoda > Insecta > Blattodea > Blattidae > Periplaneta > Periplaneta americana. The sequence continues at coordinate 168,517,868 of NC_091126.1, read as the reverse complement.
AACCTATTTATTTAACTATTTATTTATTTATTTACTTATTTATTTATTTATATATTTATTTACCTATTTATTTAACTATTTATTTATTTACCTATTTATTAATTAATTTATTTATTTACCTATTTATTTATTTTCGTATTTATTTATTTATTTACCTATTTATTTATTTACCTGTTTACTTATTTATTTATTTATTTATTTACTTATTTATTTATTTTAATTCATAGCTACAATTATATATTTAGAGTTCGCTTTAAATTATAGAACAATTATTGAAATACTATTTAGTCATTATTATGCGAAATCAGAAAGTATGAGAATAAATTTTATCACAATATTTAGTGAATATTATTTTCATAAATGAAGTGAAGTCTCACCATTGGAGTTGTGAATGATATATTATTTTGTCTGCAATCCAGAACACCGTACTTAATGTTACTGCGTGCATATTATATTTTATGCTCGACCATGCCGAAATGTAGTAATTATACACCTGGTAGCAGACTTTTAATGTATGTCATTAAAGTACACCTACTCATTAAAGGTCAGGTCTTTCAGTCAATGACGACTCAGGTTACAACTGTTCAGCCAATGACAGGTGAGCTTTCTACCGTTATAAAACCGCAAGTATCGATTATTCTCAGATATGCAATCGAAAGAGAATTAGCGAAAAGTCACGGAGGCTGGAAATCCAATACTGTCGCAGAAGGTTATGTTCTGTTACTATAATAATTAGCGTTAATTGTAAATAATATTAAAAAAATGCAATCTGTCATCTCGTTTTTCAATGTCTAATTTAATTTTAATGTTATCTCTGTAGGTTCTTATGGCCTAGCAAGGTCAATGTGAACATCTGTTCCTCGAAAAAAATCAATACTTTCGCGTCTGCGCACATCTCACAACATACGGGACATTGGCCAAGGTCAGATACAAAGAAAATTAATAATATCAAGTTAGAAATATGGGCGAGCATAAAAAGTCGTATGAAACTCTCCTATAATGGCAATTAAGAAGCTCGTATGAAAATTATGAAACTCGCTTGCGCTCGTTTCATAAATATCCATACTCGCTTCTTAATTACCTTCATTATAGGCTCGTTGCATAATGTACTAATTTATTTCAGGGAATTTTTATATTAATAGGTTAAAGAATGCATAGATTAGTATAAACTGAATTTTTACGAAATGTAACAAAAAGTATAGGTACAGAAAAATATATAATTTTAATGACACTATTTTTTTAACCTTGGCAGACCTCTTTTTAGGTAGAGAAAATAATATTCGAACGTGATTCTTAGCACACGGATTGAATTTTGAGTTGCCTTATTATAATATATAGAAATTACACGCTTAAGACAAATTCCCTTCTCACATAAAATATTCTGGCAATCTGTCCCTGGGAATATGGAAGTGAGAGGCTGAATAATGCGGTGTCGTGGGTGTGTGATATCGCTCCCAATCTGTTACGAAGCTGACGAACTACGTGAAAAAAATAATCTATCACCGTGGATAAAGTGAGTCTACTTTCGGAGCAATGCGGGCATATTAAAGGCTTTTTTCAGTTATGCTAATAGCATGACATTCTCAAAGGAGGTCTGAAATCAAAGTCATAAATAGACAGTGGATACGGGATGAGTTATCGTTGAATGTAAGTGCACATTTACTATATGTTACATTTTTTTTTCATTCAGACTATTGGCTGAATAGGTTTTAAACGTAAACAGACGACGTCAACATGCTACTGTATTTCCGTACAGTCGGACGGAAAAGAAAAATAACTACTGTAGTACATACCTTGCAAGGTTCAGTCCTCGTCATCATTGATGCAATTACCAGCGTTGCAGTAAACCACGATATATTCTCGTAAGTTGTCAAAGCTGAATCGTCTTCGCCTATCGCTTAAACAGTTTTTGTATAGAGAGAATTTCTGAAGAAAACCTCTAAAATGGGGATCACTCAATTTCTTTAGAGGAATATTTGTACTGAGGATCATGTTGCACGTGTCGTTAGACACGCACAACTAGATGATGATGATGATGATGATGATGATGATGATGATGATGATGATTCCTCAGATTTCATTTCAACGCATTTCCTGTGCGATGTACTGTTGCAAATTACATCGCCCTCCGAAAAGAGCCTTACGATTAATTGTGATTTGAATGTAATAGGCAACAGTATAAGTGTTTTTCATTTCTTTCTTTCTTTATTTTTATGTATCTTCCATTCATTAATTCAATTAATTTATTTGTTTGTTTGCTTATTTATCTACGTATTTTTATTTATCAATCAATCATTTATTTATTTCTTTATTTATTTATAATGTATTATGCTATTCGACGACACTGTACCAACTACTATATGTTATTTAGATTCGATGGAATAAGCGAAATCAAGTAGTATTTGGCGAGATGAGTCCAACACAAAACCTCTTTGATCATTCTCACAGATTCATTGTTCTACTAAAAGAAGTGAATTGTGATGTGGGTGAGAAATTGCCACTAAATTTTGCGTAGCGCCTTCTCTTTCAGGGTCATGGTTTTTCAAAAGCCGTAAATCAACAATAAGTGCTTGCCAAATTCACTAGCTTTTAAGAGAGAGAGAGAGAGAGAGAGAGAGAGGGAGAATCGGAATTTGTATTGCTCTGAAGAAGTCCAAAATCTTCAGCCGAGTTTGGATGTGTGAACCTGGTATCAAAATACATGCATGATGGTCACTTAATCACCGAATATAACATTTAAACGATCAATGCCATGAACATAGCACACAAATCTTTACATGGATTGATATTAGAGCATGCTTACCGATATTCGTTAGAATATGAAGGGACAAATGTTAAACACGACGCAGAAGAACAGAAATTCGCGGACATAAATTCCTGCGAATATTTCTCTCGTAATCCACGTGGTAAGAGGCCTTTGACATCCCCTCCGGCCTCCGATAGAGAGCTCTTAACCCCGAAGTTAATGCTTTCTGTGTGTAATACTGACCATTCACATTCATCTTGTGCTCCGATTCGGAGTGAATGGACTTCATCTCATACCCTCATTCCAGTTGAGCGGGCTGCTTAGATACAAAGATAAACAAGAGCACCGAAGTTCGTCTTGTAATTCAGTCCTTGTGGTGAAGAGTTCATTGTGTTCAAAATATCTTGTAATCTCGACAAAGATTCCCTCTGGGATTAACGACATTTCTCCAAAATGTCAGTGTAACATGAAACGAATTTTGTGTTACCGGTAAGATATTTTGTTTGTAAAAAGTTTAAAAATGCAGTCCTGCTTTGCAATTTAAATTTGTTGATATTTCAGAAATATTCCTGAGCTACAAAGCAGTAATGGTGATCCTGAGAATGTGAACAACTAAGGATACGTACAAGACCGAGCTTGGTTGGTAGTTGGTAGCCTGACCGGCTACCTAGTCGGAAGAATGCCCGAACGTTACGCAATGGAGACGTGCAAGACGAGGCCTGGTCGGTAGACTGCTACCTACCAGGCCTCGTCTTGCACGTCTCCATTGCTTAACGTTCGAGCATTCTTCCGACTAGGTAACCGGTCAGGCTACCAACTACCAATCAGGCTCCGTCTTGTACGTACCCTTAGAAAATCCTAACACACAGTTCAAGAAACACAAAATATTATTTACTTACTTACAAATGGCTTTTAAGGAACCCGAAGGTTCATTGCCGACCTCACATAAGCCCGCCATCGGTCCCTATCCTGTGCAAGATTAATCCAGTCTCTATTATCACACCCCACCTCCTTCAAATCCATTTAATATTATCCTCCTATCTACGTCTCGGCCTACCTAAAGGTCTTTTTCCCTCCGGTCTCCCAACTAACACTCTATATGCATTTCTGGATTCGCCCATACGTGCTACATGCCCTGCCCATCTCAAACGTCTGGATTTTAAGTTCCTAATTATGTCAGGTGAAGAATACAATGCGTGCAGTTCTGTGTTGTGTAACTTTCTCCATTCTCCTGTCACTTCATCCCACTTAGCCCCAAATATTTTCCTAAGAACCTTATTCTCAATCACCCTTAACCTATGCTCCTCTCTCAAAGTGAGAGTCCAAGTTTCACAACCATACAGAAGAACCGGTAATATAATTGTTTTATAAATTCTAACTTTCAGATTTTTGGACAGCAGACTGGATGATAAGAGCTTCTCAACCGAATAATAACACGCATTTCCCATATTTATTTACGTTTAATTTCCTCCCGAGTGTCATTTATATTTGTTACTGTTGCTCCAAGATATTTGAATTTTTCCACCTCTTCGAAGGATAAATCTCCAATTCTTATATTTCTATTTCGTACAATATTCTGGTCACGAGACATAATCATATATTTCGTCTTTTCGGGATTTACTTCCAAACCGATCGCTTTACTTGCTTCAAGTAAAATTTCCGTGTTTTCCCTAATCGTTTGTGTATTTTCTCCTAACATATTCACGTCATCCGCATAGACAAGAAGCTGATGTAACCCGTTCAATTCCAAACCCTGCCTGTTATCCTGAACTTTCCTAATGGCATATTCTAGAGCGAAGTTAAAAAATAAAGGTGATAGTGCATCTCCCTGCTTTAGCCCGCAGTGATTTGAAAAGCATCAGATAGAAATTGACCTATACGGACTCTGCTATATGTTTCACTGAGACACATTTTAATTAATCGAACTAGTTTCTTGGGAATACCAAATTGAATAAGAATATCATATAATACTTCAAAATATTATTTACAACGGAAAAAAATATTATTTACAACGGAAAAATTAAAGTATATTACTTCTATCAACGAAACCAATTTACAGCACCTAATTTCAAACTCCATCAATATCTGAGAATATTTATGGTTTCGCTTGAGCTATTACTACAAAAATTGAACCCGTAAATAGTTTTGGGACATCAGGATAGGATTGTTGAAGTCATAAACACCTGCTTCAAAATTTATTCTAACTATCCTTGTTTCGCACAAAAATACGACTTTGAGGAGATAACTTAAAGGGAGATTCCATAAGAGCTGTCATACAATACAGATTATTTTATGCCTGGGGAGTCCTAAAAACTAAGAAATTGTTTCGAAATAAAAAATACACAACGTTTACGATGTGTTTATAACTTTATTGTTCACAGAAACGCGCCACACAGGTTTTTAATTTGAAGCTTTAATATTTTGAGAGGTTGTAGCATTCATCAGCTTCATGTAATTCACATCCTTCTACTCGATGTCTTATAGACTCACTCCTAGTTATATTCTATATTTTTTCCGCTATGATATTTTATACCCAATAACAAATACCGTAAACAAAGAACTCACATTCAGAAACATGCTGTTCTTATAAGGCTCATTTCAAAGCCTTTATTTCGTACAGAATTCAATTTTAGAACCCATTTATTAGAGTTAATTTTTCATGTTTTGATTAATACTACGATCTATCAGACTATTGAATGCACTTTTTTAATGCAAGTCACACTGATTGTCTCCTATGATGTTGCTGAATAAATACTAATATCTCGGAAGATATTGATGACTCATGTTAATTAAACTTTTTTCTTACTTTGTTGACTATCATCTCTCAGAATATTGAGTACTCCTTTTTAATGCAATCATACTGAACATCTTCTATGATATTGATGAACAAGTACTCATACCTTGGAAGTTATTAATTTTAGTACCCATGTTTAATAGACGTTTCTCTTATTTTGATTAATAACAGTACCTCTCAAAATATTGAATGTGTACTGTAATCACCGTTTTCTATCTATGTATTACTGTGGTGTACCGAAGTATATTTGATATTTCTGTAAGTTTAATTTTAACATGTCTTATGTGAATTTTAACATGTCTTATGTGAAATGAAAGGGAATTTCTTTGGAAGATCATGTTATAAGGACACTACAAGACTTGACACTCGGGAGATAATTAAACACAGAATAAATATGGGAAATGCCTGTTATTATTCGGTTGAGAAGCTTTTTATCATCCAGTATGTTGTCAAAAATCTGAAAGTTACAATTTATAAAACAGTTATATTACCGGTTGTTCTGTATGGTTGTGAAACTTGAACTCTCACTTTGAGAGAGGAATATAGGTTAAGGGTGTTTGAGTATAAGGTGCTTAGGAAAATATTTGGGGCTAAGAGGGATGAAGTTACAAGAGAATGGAGAAAGTTACACAACGCAGAACTGCACGCATTGTATTCTTCACCTGACATAATTAGGAGCATTAAACCCAGACGTTTAAGATGGGCAGGGCATGTAGCACGTATGGGCGAATCCAGAAATGCATATATAATGTTAGTTGGGAGGCCGGAGGGAAAAAGACCTTTCGGAAGTCCGGGACGTTGATGGGAAGATAATATTAAAATGGATTTGAGGGAGGTGGGATATGATGATAGAGACTGGATTAATCTTGCTCAGGATAGGGACCAATGGCCCTGGTTCCTTAAAAGCCAGTAAGTATATTAAGTGGTTATATATATATATATATATATATATATATATATATATATATATATCTTTCTGGTGATTTAATTAAGCCTAACGAATGTTTCTTGTTAGGAAAATTATTTCAAGTAAGATATGGAATTATCCGGTTTCTATTGAAAATATTGATTTTATCATCCTGTTTCTCATGGAAATGTCAGATTAAAGGCCCATTCACAATGAAAATTAAACATAACCGTAACATAAACACAGAAATTTGCGCCCACTCTACCAAATGGGATCATTCACAATGATTCACATAAGCATTGACATAAACATTACCGTAAGACGTTAACATGAAAGTTTGCAAACTCCAGACTTTCATGCTTATGCTTACGTGATTTGCGAACAAAACACAATCTTGGAGAGCTGAAGTTTACGACAGAATATGAGGAAATGGCGTCGTTGTTATGTTTCCATGGTTACCAAGTATGTTTGCTGTTATGTTTATGTTCCCATTGTGAATGATCTTGATTTTACCTTAACGTTCATATTCTTAAGTTAACGCTTACGTTATGTTTAATTTTCATTGTGAATGAGCCTTTAGAATAAAAACAGTAACATATACAGAAAGTTGCTTCTCTAAACATATCCAAACCGTAAAGAAATTTGTTTTCAATGGAAATGATCGGTTTTGTCCGCAAACTCTACAATTGTTTTCCGACATCCTGAGTTCTTTGCGTTTAGTTTCAGAATGAGAAGTTGTTCAGATTAAAACACAGGTCAATAAAAATCCTGAATTAGAACTAGGGAAGGAAAAACTGTTCCTCCCACAAATCAACGAAGATCCGTGTATTTCGGTCGTGCTATAGCTGCGGTTAGCTCGTAGATGAAAAGGGAGGAGACGGCTTGCCGCCTCTGCAATTGCACCAGCAGGCGCGCCTAGCTTTCTTCTTGCTGTTTTGTTTTTATGAGCCGCCTGGGAAATGCGTAGCAAGGCAATGGAAGAGGCGAAGAGTGATAGACTGATCCTTCGAGTTATACCACCTGACTGACATATGTAAAACAGTGACTTCGGCAGATTCGCAAGTCTAGCCTTGTGATTGCTGCATGCGTTATTCACTCCTATGTCAGGGACAAAATATTTTACCCGCATCGATTGCAATGCAGAAAATCTTAGTCCCTTATTATTTCATTTTCTTACTCAAGACTGGGGAAACAATGCTATCACTACCTTGACGTACCCATGTCGAATATACGTAATTCATGAAACAAAAAAAAAGTGGCGCTATACTGGAGAATTAAGGTACGGTTACACGTCGCTACTTTTGCAGCGCTGCAGTACAAAAAACTGCGTAACTCCCGTACTGCGACGTATGAACAACGGTGCAACCCGAAAATTAGCGGCTGCCGAGCCTGCTGCCCGCTACTTTTCCATGCTGCGCGCAGCTTAGAAGTAGCGACGTGTGAACAGGGTTCTCAGGGTTTCAGCCGCAGCATTTTTGATATCGGTTTTGTTGAAACTTTTGCTGCGGTTGCCACCCAAATGTGCCAATGATACTTTTATTATTTGGATATATTTTAATGTTAAATGTGATGAAAATAAATTATTTGTAACAGTTATTAAATACAAAACACAGTCTGAGCGTAATTGCTGACGATATAATTCCTTTTTTTAAATTTCCGTAGCGTAGTTCCAAACAGGAGGGTTACCATCATTGATTACGTGAATATACTGTTGGTTATCATTTAAGTATATAGGAGTTTTTAAAAGCTTTATAGTAAAAATAATGTCAATTTCTGAATACTAGATATGACAGGAAAGCAAATAATAGATAAGGAAGCTTTCGCATGAGTTTCTTAATACAGTAGAACCTCTATTATCCGTGGTGATGAAGGGGGTGGGCTGAACGGTTAATCGAAAAAATCGGATAAGCCGTACCATAGAAGACTTTCATAAATTAAGTGTTGCATAATTCAGTTTCATAAACTTCTCTGTGGTTATGTGTTTTAACACAATAGGTACTGGATCAGAACTTTTAAGTATAATAGCTCTGTTGGAAAGAGTGGGTGAAGAAAGAATAATGCTGAAACTGATCAGGAAGAGAAAAAGGAATTGGCTGGGTCAATAACTGAGAAGAAACTGCCTACTGAAGGATTCACTAGAAGAAATGGTGAACGGGAGAGGATTTCGTGGCAGGAGAAGATATCAAATAATAGAAGGCATTAAGTATAGGTCATATGCGGAGACTAAGAGGAAGGCAGAAAATAGGAAAGACTGGAGAATGCTGGGTTTGCAGCGATAGAACACTATGAATGAATTAATGACGGGCTTCTAAGGGTCAAGGAAACTCCCTATGATGGATTTCTGTGGAAAGATAGCAAAAGTATAGGTCTCATGTTATAGATTGAAGTAATTTATACACTTTATCCTTGTTTTTATTAAATCTCGCACAGTTGTAACTCCAATCTCATATTCCGATGTGAGATGAACCACAGTTCTTCTTTTCCAAAAACCACTCAATTATATGCAATTCTCTTCGATACTTAGCACAACATGTACTCTTTTAGTACTTCAGAAAGACGTTTTGCAGAGAAATTAAACAAGTCAGTCATAATGTGTAAGGGCAAAGGCTTTTAATATCACTCTCTATAAAAAAAAATACGTACTAATGTATTGTGCAGTACTCAATATTTTTTCTGAAATAAAAAAGGAGAGAATGACAGACGGATAATCCAACAATCGGTTAATAGGGTGACGGATAATCGGGGTTCTACTATAATGCGAACATAACCACAAAATGTATATTGAGAAGTCAACACGGAGACGGAAACCTGCACCATGACTGCGGCTGCAAAAGTAGCGCCTTGTGTGTGAACAGACTCGCAACCTCCAGTTGCAACTTTTGCAGCACTCGAGTTGCGCAGCACGAAAAGTAGCGTGCAACGCGCTACGTTTGGCTTACGTGTGAACACGACACGCAACTTTTGCAGCTGCAGTACAAAAGTTGTGCTGCAAAAGTAGCGATGTGTGACCGTACCTTTACCACGGTAGCTTTGAACCGTGCCGTTATACTGGTGACAGACTACAGTCACTAATCGCGATTATCGACCTAATCGCGATCGGGTTCGTAGTGTGTCACCGTCCCGATCGCGACCAGGAGCTAAATCCTGTTTCCAGAACAAGATAATGGCGCTGAGACACGGCCCAGTAGACGAAAGTAACATTTTAGTGATCTTTGGTTTCGAATTACCTTGATTTATATTATTTAGGAAGTCGTGATAGCTTCTGCTGTGGAATTTTGTTACCCCTTCCATTGTATTATATGAAATAGAAATAATAATAATAATAATAATAATAATAATAATAATAATAATGTTTTATTTTCGCTGGAAGAGTTAAGACCATAAGGCCTTCTCTTTCACTCAACCAGCCTTAATCAATACAATACATATTTAAATTACAAACTACACTTAAAAGGTTCTCCAGCAATATTCTTCAATTTTAACGACTAGTAGACTACATATTTATTTAAATTTAGATAAACCTATAAGGTAAAGTAGTAACTTAATTTATGAGCTAATTTAATTCAATCAATTATAGTTAATTTAATATTTGGGATAGCTAGTAAAATGATGAAAATTAATTTAATATAAGCTTACTAGAACTATGTTACAGGGAGAAAAAAAAATATATATAAATCTAAAATATATTTTTATAATGATAATATTAATGTAATTGCCATTAGATGTTTTGTAAATCTATTTAGAGAAATTAATGATGATAATAAGAATGGACAGATGTTAGTTTCATTATAAGTAACAAATATTAATCAGCAATTAATCTGTTAAGTAAGAATTTATGTAATTTTGACCTAAATGAAGTTATTGTCCAACAACCCCTTACATCACTCGGAAGCGAGTTCCAATATCTAGGAACTGAAACTGTATAAGATGAAGAATATAAAGATGTCTTGTGGTAGGGTATAATGAGTAAATTGTTATGAAACGAAAATGAATGGGTAGAAAATGAATTTGGCTGCTTTTAGACGTAGTGGAGAAATTTAATGCAGATGTGAGAAAAGTAAAAAGAAATATATTAACACATGACAGACGAACTATTCATATATATGTAGAGAGAGAGAGAGCAATAGAAGGCTGCTGAAATATGTTTCATTTCAATAAATAATGGATTCAATAATAATGGATTACAAACTGGAACTGGTTTCTTTTTCAGATTTTCAATTTCAGTCTCCATTAAGAAGCTATCGTTGAGGTTAGGGTTGACTTTAAAAATACGTTTTATTACAAAATAATATAAATTTTTGGCACGATTATATAAATTTTATAGGTTATAATATCTCTTTTCAAATTAATATAAATAGTAATGATATAAATTGTATCAGTTTGCATTGTAAAGTATATAATTATTTTAACAAATAAATTCCCATATCAAGCTGCAATAAAGAATAAAAAAAAAAGAAAAAACAGTGAACAAACATCAAAAGAAAGTATGAACTTTAGGTGTTGTCCAGGAGGGAAACAAACATATACCTATGTACATAGAGAAAATTGTTTCCTCTATGGTAATTCAGCTGTTGACCAGACGGGACCTAGTGTGTCACCACATTATCAGTAATCGCGATCGGAGCTGGTCGCGATAATGCTAATCGCGATTAGCGACTGTAGTCTGTCACCAGTATTACGTTTAGCACCAAATTTAACTACATACACAATGTTGCCAACATAAGAACATGATTTTGGCCTGTGGTGTCGTTAGGAGGAGAAATTTGTTTCTTTTTCTCTCTACCTCCTTCGTTCTGAACATTACTGAGAGATAACACCACTGTTACTCTCATCTATTGCAATGATTTTTCCCTGGACCACCAATTTGCTTGGACGACATTTCTACATAGAAGATTAAGACAGATCTTACAAGTGATCTTCAGTTACTAACAGTATGGACGGGTGGGCAACTCGCGCTCTCAAACTGTGAACAAACTCAGGTAGAACGAACTCTGTGTACGAGGGCCTTGCAACACGAGTGGTTGTTGGTTCGCTTGCGTCTACAGAGATTGGCTGCTTGTAACTGCAGCGGCTGCCTCGGTGTGTGTTTTTTTGTGCCAAGGTTTTTAGCGCCTTGGGAGTACGAGTTGCCCACCCATGAGTATGGTCATCAAAATTGTGTGTCCATTTTATCTCGAACTAAAATCTCTCTCGCATTTTCTTTTGTTTCATCACGGCCAAATGGATTTATTTCTTCGGTATCGATGTTTCTAGTCGGTCATTGCCCTTAAGACAGTTTGGTTTTGTTTCGTAATATTGATAGACAGTAATGTAATTAAAGCGGTGAATAATTTCATGGCCCCTAAAAGTTTTTTTTTTTCGTAAAAGCCTAGGTATTTTCTCTACGCCACAAATAAAACTGCAACGCGGTCATAATTATGTACTTAATGCTTTGATGAACATTAACCGGAAATTTACCTTGTGCGAGATCGTGCGTATTTGCTTGATTTCCGCACAGAACCAATACGCGGTAAGTGTGAAATACCACATTCAGTATTCCCAACGTAACACACATAACAATTTCCCTCTTCTTACCGCTTAAGCGCGACATTCATTTTACTGCTTTGGGCTTTTAACATATTATTTTCAAAGACGTTTAACACAGTAATAATTATAAATTGGAAACTTACCACTGCAATTTCACCTAAATTGCAATGTTAATTATTGTTTTTAAATATTTGCAAAAATTAAGTAAAGTCTACTACTCCACGAACCTTATTGTATTCTTGATACAAGTAACATTAAGGAAGCCATGAAAAAATCAACGAGATTCCAGATGCCGATGTTATTACTGCAATATGTTATATAAATAATATTGTTAGAATATTAAAATGAAAAATAAATCATTACATAACCTTACCGTTTGTTTTAAGTTCGCATTTATAGAGTGGGGGAAAAAAAAAGACAGACGTATATCACGGCCTGCTGGAGTATAGTAAACACAGAAAAGATTTTACAGCAACAATGTTGAAGAAAGATATTTTGGTGTTCCGAAGTTGGCGTCATTAAACAGAAACCAACATGGAGATTTTATTGCAACTAATTAGAAATTCGTCTTTCAGGTATGTAATAAACGATCTTCGTACAAAATAATGTACGATACACGAGCGGTATGTTTGTTTTCATGTTCTCGGAAATTAAAAAAGCTCAACTACGTTTCGCTTTTTCAATCTTTTCCTCGACCATGAAAACGTCAACATACCGCTCTTGTAACGTATATTACTGTTCCGTTATTTAAATGATATTCCATGAACCACACCTTTTTCCTCTTTATTTCGTTGTCATAACCTACTTTAAGATCTTACTACATAAGCATTTTCTTTTAGTGCGTTCAAAACATCGTCGTCAGGACCTCCTATCTATATTATAGGAGGTCCTGTCGTTGTTGTACTGCATAAATCTTGCACTTGACTAATACAGTGATTTATTTAAGAATATAGTCGCGAATTTTAGTACCACCATTTCGATTGTCTTCTGTTTGACACGGCTTGGTACGGCCCGGTGACTAGTGGCCAGCGAGTAACGTCGACTATAGACATTGCTCTGCCGTGGGTATTATCCAGTTGTTCCAAAAGTGGTTATCGATATTTTCCGATATTACAAAATCACTCAAGATACCTACATAAAAATTTGCACCTACATCAATATGGTTTCGAAATCACTTAACATACAGTAGGCCTACCTATATAAAAATTTACATGTCTTGTCTTTGTGCCAGGATACTAGAGCAGCTTATTGTCCCTTGGTTAATAACAATAATGCTTAGTGTCGCGTTATTTTGTGTCTGTATTTGTTGTATATGAAGCGGTCAGATCAATAACCATTCAAGTCCATTTACACAAGTTTCGAGAAAAATGCAAAAAACTTTATTTACTTTTTACCTAATTATTATTTTTTGCACGTAATATTTCTGGTTGTTTCAGAGATCAAGACAAAGTAGTATACCAACTTTTAAAGTCGTAACACTTGTGGAAATATCCAAAATTTAATTTAAAATTTGCAAAAAAAAAATTAATGGCCAGAAGTGGACTTAATGGTTATTGATCTCACCGCTTCATATGTTTTTATTTTTTGTTCGTTCTTTTTCGCATCATTTAATACATTAAACTAACTTTTATTATTTTCAATTTATATTTGCTATTAATTAATTTAGAAATCTTCTCACTATTCGTGAGCTGCCACAAGGGACAAAGAGTACTTAACCATATAAATGTTTACAAGTTCAGTGAACCAATAATTTTGTTTTGACAATGAAACTCCTACAAGTACACAGCTGCAAATACATTTTGTGATTGGTGGAAATATACCTAGTTTTAGAGAGGCAAGTGTTACAAAAAAAGTAAAGAATGCTAATGAACTTGGTTTCATTTCGAATGTAGGTGATGCTTCAGGAGAGCAATTGATCCTTTCAATGCAGCTAAAGTTACAATCGGAATAATAGATGTAGGTATTCCAAGCCTCTTGAACACATCTTTCATGAAGAGAGTAGCGGTACCTCTTGCTCCAACCAGAAGTCCGATTATTTCAAGCTCTTCTAGCCGGTACTTTTGGAGGTAATATGGAACGGTAGGATTGTAGATGTTCTTTTTTCCTTATCCACTTCTGCTGGCTGTTCCTCATTCGTTTCGAAACGCACAGTGGGATCAATTTTTTTTATGTCATATTCATTCTGTCACTCGTTATTACTGTAGATTAATTGCATTGATGTATAATTTTTCTTATAGTTGTATTGCATTTCTGGTGGTGTGGAAGAGAAAGTCAGATGGCCTTAACTCCACCAGAGTAAATAATGGGTTCGAGTCCCAGTCAGGACTAGGGTTTTTCATTTTCATGGTGATATTTCTGGTGGACAAGAGCAAAGTTGGGTTCTCCCATCCTTCATATTAGGCATCTACATCATTTCACCAATATTTATCAATTCCTTCATCATTCTATAGCTTTTCCCGACCACCGACTGGCGAAGCATGAATGGGTTGCCGAGGGACGAGTAGGGTTGCCTGTTCGAAACCTGGATACGCAATTAAACATAGTCTAGGCAGCCGTTGAGGGTTTGAGAATGGGCCTAGCTTGAGGGTTAGCGCAATAGATCTTGAAAGGTCGCAGTGTTGGATCGTTGTGCCCCCTCCCGAAATTTAATTCAATGATAAATTTACATAACACATTCCCTCCAGTTACTGTCATGGGTGCGTCTGAAGGAACGAAGAACAATACTTTCACTGCCTCTTCAACTTAGAATCTTGCATACTTCTACTCCGAATTATCAGTTATCGCGCTTTCAATTTCTTACAACTCTTTGAAACCGGCATCAAGCATTTTTTCTATCCCTCATCATAGAACGTCTTTATACTCATCCTCCTGTACTGTAGAAATGCCTCGACTCTGGAATTCGTTACCTAAGGACGTCAGGGACTGCCGGACCTTATCACAATTTAAAATTAAATTGGAAAATGTTTTCTTATTTATTGCTTTTTATGCTCGACCATGCCGAAATGTAGTAATTATACTTACACCTGGCAGCAGCCCTTTAATGGAACTCATTAAAGTACACCTATTCATTAAAGTACAGGTGTTCCACCAATCAGAAAACAACATTGTAGCAATAAGAAAGCGCAAGTATCGATTATTCTCCGATAGGCCTATGAAATCGAAAGATAACTAGCGAAACGTCACGGAGGCTGGAAATCCAATACTGTCGCAGAAGATTATGTTCTGTTACTATAATAATTAGCGTTAATTGTAAATAATATTCAAATAAATTCAATTTGTCTTCTTGTTTTTCAATGTCTAAATCAATTTCAAGGTTATATCAAGATTAATGTTTATTTTACTCTCTAGATTATATCAAGGTCAATGACATTGGTTTCTCGGAAAAAATCAATACTTTCGCGTCTGCGCACATCTCACAATTTACGAGATATTGCACAAGGTCAGTACCGCTCCCCAGTCAGATAAGAATAACATGAATACTTATGAATAATTCCAAGTTAGAAATATGGTCGAGCATAAAAAGTGGTATGAAACTTGCCTATAATGGTAATTAAGACGCTCGTATGAAAATTATGAAACTCGCTTGCGCTCGTTTCATGAACATACTCACGTCTTAATTACTACCATTATAGGCTCGTTGCATAATGTACTATTAGGTATTGCTAGAAGTGTTGATTTGTGTTTTTTCTCTAGATTAAAATTGCAAGTTTCTCGTTTATGTTAGTTAATTAGTTAGGATACAATTAATTATGATACTTAATCACTCATTTAAAGTGTGTGTAACCGCAACCTGTGTATATTTTTGTGTGGCTTTACTTTTTTATAGTGTATTTTTTCCCCTTTTATTTCTATTATTGTATTTGTATTTCTGGTGGTGTGGAAGAGAAGGCCTGATGGCCTTAATTACACCAGAATAAATAAATAAATAAATCAATAAATAAACAAACAAACAAACAAACAAACAAACAAACAAACAAATAAATGAATGAATAAATAAATGAAATATATTTGTGTCTTTTTCATAGCACGGGTTATTTTAAATTGTTGTGTTAGATTTTCAAGGTCCAGTGCTATAAAACCTTTTATGATCATTTATACGACGAAATGGGGATAACAAAACAATGTAGCAATAACAAATGAGGGGGGAATCTAAATATTACGAGATCCAACACGCCGCCATCAAAGCCCACGTTATCTGCAGGGAATGGAGCCGCGACCCACTTGGTGAGAAGTCACAGAGCCACGACGTAACGTTCTAGAATATAGTCTGTATAAAATGGTTTTACTGTCAGAAAGCTGTGAGTCACTTGGTAAATAGAAACAGTCGAGTGGAGTCGAGTCCGCCGCTCGCCGGCCGAGTTTATCGCAGCAGCTGTCTTCGGTGCGAGCGACGCGTCGCAGGCAGTTCCCATTACTTATTGATTTGCCCATCACGGATTTCGCCCCGACGACGCATTTGCCAGAAGGGATATGTTGTTGACGTTTCCTGGGATAGCGGGGAAAAAAAGAGTGACGGAAATCAATTAGGTCATTAAACGGAAAAAATTACTTACTTTCATCATTCATTCATTAATGAGAGACACAGGACGCATATACTGACGTCAAAATTCCTTAATAAAATATACTTGAAGTTCCTTACTTCTAATGACTTCGCGCTTGTGAGGTCTGGGATTCTCTCCTAGAATCGTATCTCACCGCAAAATTTCTCATTCTAAACATTCAATCGGAATTATTATTATTATTATTATTATTATTATTATTATTATTATTATTATTATTATTATTATTATTAAATTCATTCATTCATTTTATTTCTACACTTCTATTTTATTTACTTATTTCTTCACGTTCTGTATGGTTGTGAAAATTGGACTCTCACTTTGAGAGAGGAACAGAGATTAAGGGTGTTTGAGAATAAGGTGCTTAGGAAAATATTTGGGGCTAGGAGGGATGAAGTTACAGGAGAATGGAGAAAGTTACACAACACAGAACTGCATGCATTGTATTCTTCACCTGACATAATTAGGAACATTAAATCCAGACGTTTGAGATGGGCAGGGCATGTAGGACGTATGGGCGAATCCAGAAATGCATATAGAGTGTTAGTTGGGAGGCCGGAAGGAAAAAGACCTTTAGGGAGGCCGAGACGTAGATGGAAAGATAATATTAAAATGGATTTGAGGGAGGTAGGATATGATGATAGAGAATGGATTAATTTTGCTCAGGATAGGGACTGATGGCGGGCTTATGTGAGGGCGGCAATGAACCTGCGGGTTCCTTAAAAGTAAGTAAGTAAGTAAGTAAGTATTTCTTCACTTATTTATTCATTTATTTACTTATTCACTTGCTTATATATTCATTCATTCATTCATTCATTCATTCAGTCATTCATTCATTACTTCTGAGAGAGGTTCTGACTGATATGTAGGGAAGAAGTTGGTACAGTGAGACAGGGAGAACAGTGAGACATTTTTATTAGATGGTAAATTTTGATGTTGAAATGTTTGTAACAGTGGAATTGTATGTTGCATGAGTAAAGTAATAGTATTTTCATACTCGATTTGATTCTAGTTATAACGGTGAGTGATGAAAAAATAATCCGTAATTTTTCGCTCTAGAAGTAAAATTACGGCTTGTGTGTAGTGAAGGTTATATTGGATATACAAATGAAATACAATTATGAATGTTTTGTTACCTAATACTATGGTATTTGAGATTATGTTTGGCAAAGTTTCGTCTTTCTTGTTCTGATTTTGAAGTGATGGCGCCATTTTTAAACGAACTATGCGTAAAGGGAACAGTGAGACATGCCATTGAAGGGTACACTGAGACGTCTCACTGTTCCCATTTACCAATGATTTGCAAAAATAAACTGTAATTATATTACATTTACCTGTAACTAACATTAAAAATGAACATACTAGTAACCAATTTAGGAACTATAGCTCAAAATAATGGATACATTCTTTTTCAATGGTTTGTTACATAAAAATTATTCACAAAATTTAAGAAAATGTTAAAAAATAATAAAGAATTAAATTAAATTCTTATAATTATAAGCTTTGTTGTCAGCAAAAATTCATTTTATATTTTGGCAAATGTTTGAAAAATCATGGAAAATTCACTTTTCCAAATGTTCCAGATGTTTCAATGGTTTCGAAGTCAGACATCAAAATGATTCTAATAAGGCTACAGAACATAGCAAGTTAAAGAGACAGCATCGACGAGTTCACTTCTTTCAAGCACACGGCCAATATAACATCAACTGAACCACCAACCACTAAAACATTCAAATTTGAAAATTGTACTTTCAATAATTGTTTCTTTTAAAATTATTCATGTTCATTTTTTATTTCATCATCGTTAATTAAAACGTTTCTTGTTTATTTAATCATCCCTAATTAAAACTTTTCTGACACTTGTTTATATTATTTAGGTTACGTTTGTTATAGCTTCTGCTATATGATATTATGGATAGTCACGTATCAGAGATTGTTTAATACTAAGATTTATTGAAAATCATCTGTCAAGTGACGTTGATTACTGGGATCCGGATGATTGAAGTGGAATGCAAATGTTTTAATAAAAATGAAACTGAATCAACAAAGCCTTCTTGACTAGTAACCGTCCACGGGTTCAATGAAGATTCCATAGTTGGCACAACTGATAACAAGAAAACATAATCATAAAACACTGCTGCCATCTAGCGTAATGTTGAGATGGTACAATCGGTCATTTGAAGACAGTTGTATTTTCGTAAGCCAATTAATATTTAATTGTATTGGAGTACTTTTTTACTTCTAATCTTTATATACTTTCTTCTAATCATGTAATAATCAATTAAATCCCACTCGAGTTTTGATTTTCTCTAGATAAATCAAAACCTCTAGTGAGATTACTGTTGATTATACATAATTCACAAAAATAAAATGCTCCGTTGTTTCTAAAGTAAAATTTAAAATGTTTATACTAGGATCACTTTCTTAAGAAGAGTATATAGACACAAACATACATAAATTAATCACAAATATACATACGTTGTAGGCTAATATTCAAACACCACTGTAAGATATTTATGAAGTAGGCTACATAAAGATAACGATAATCTTCATTCAATCATTCATTCATTCATTCATTCATTCATAGTGTTCTGTTCAAGGACAAGTATTTCACTGCAAACCCAGCATTCTCCAATATTTCCCTTTTCCGCCTTCCTCTTAGTCTCCGCATATGATCCATGTACCGTAATGTTGTCTATCATATGATATCTTCTTCTGTCTCAAACTTTCCTTTCGTTTTACCAATCCTATTAGCTCATCTTTCAGTAGGCAGCTTCTTCCTACTAGTAGCCCAGCCAATTGTTACGGCATAACAGCATTTAATGGAAGACGAAACGGAAGTACTAATAGCCAATTTATTTTGCCTTAATAAAAAATCTTATATCATAAAAACAACACAAGGGAAAAAATTTACTTTATTTGTCACTAAGCAAACAATTTGTGTAACATTTGAAATTATAAACGAAATTGAAAACTATAATATATTTTACACACTAGAATAGAATTTTAAAACAATACAATAGAAAGCAGTTATTCTTATAAAGTTGTTACAAATGTCATTTTATTCTGAGAATAGGAATACTATCGAAACTAGGCAATTTATTTTAGTTGGTTATTGAACGACGCTGTATCAACTACTAGGTTATTTAGCGTCGATGAGATTGATGATAGCGAGGTGATATTTGGCGAGATGAGGCCGAGGATTCGCCATAGATTACCTTGGTTTCACATTACGGTTGGGGAAAACCTCGGAATAAACCCAACCAGGTAATCAGCCTAAACGGGGATCGAACCCACACCTGAACGCAACTTCAGACCGGCAGGCAAGCGCCTTAACTGACTGAGCCACGCTAGTGGCTGAAACGAGGCAATCTTCAAACAAAATATAATCGCTGTTAAATTACTACTTACTTATTGGCTTTTAAGGAACCCGGAGGTTCATTGCCACCCTCACATAAGTCCGCCATTGGTCCCTATCCTGAGCAAGATTAATCCATTCTCTATCATCATATCCCACCTCCCTCAAATCCATTTTAATATTATCTTCCCATCTACGTCTCGGCCTCCCTAAGGTATTTTTCCCTCCGGCCTCCCAACTAACACTCTATATGCATTTCTGGATTCGCGCATACGTACTACATGCTCTGCCCATCTCAAACGTCTGGGTTTAATGTTCCTAATTATGTCGGGTGAAGAATGCAATCCGTTCAGTTCTGTGTTGTGTAACTTTCTCCATTATCCTGTAACTTCATCGCTTTTAGCCCCAAATATTTTCCTAAGCACCTTATTCTCAAACACCCTTAACCTATGTTCCTCTCTCAAAGTGAGAGTCCTATTTTCACATCCATAATGAACAACCGGTAATATAACTGTTTTATAAATTCTAATTTTCAGATTTCTTGACAGCAGACTAGATCATAAAAGCTTCTCAACCGAATAATAACAGGCATTTCCCATATTTATTCTGTGTTTAATTTCCTCCGAGTATCATTTATATTTGTTATTGTTGCTCCAAGATATTTGAACTACTCCACCCCTTCAAAAGATAAATTTCCAATTTTTATATTTCCATTTCGTACAATATTCTCGTCACGAGACATAATCATATACTTTGTCTTTTCGGGATTTACTTCCAAACCTATCTCTTTACTTGCTTCCAGTAAAATTCCCGTTTTTTCCCTAATCGTTTGTGGATTTTCTCCTAACATATTCACGTCATCCGCATACACAAGAAGCTGATGTAACCCGTTCAATTCCAAACCTCTCTCTTATCCTGGACTTTCCTAATGGCATACTCTAGAGCAAAGTTAAAAAGTAAAGGTGATAGTGCATCTCCTTGCTTTAGTCCACAGTGAATTGGAAACGCATCTGACAGAAACTGACCTATACGGACTCTGCTGTACGTTTCACTGAGACACATTTTAATTAATCGAACTAGTTTCTTGGGAATACCAAATTCAACAAGAATATCATATAAAACTTCTCTCTTAACGGAGTCAATAATCACTGTTAACACATATACTATATATTATTTCAGACATTCATTCCTCTGCGTTCTGTTCCTTAGGTTTCTGGAGCATTATACAATTTAAAACCTTACACAAAATATTTTACAATTTTGTGTCACTAACAAAGAACTTTCAGTTGTTAAGAGAGTTGACAGACAATGCGACATCATTTGTTAAATGTAGACTTCGCATCGTTTGTCAACTGTTTGAAGAGTTGAAGTTGTTTAATTTCAACACAAGTACTAGAAGTGTTTACTTCCAACACGCTTGCTCATAATAGTCAGTGTTTAACATGATTATGTACAGTTAAAAGACCTACTTTTAGCAACGACTGTCTAAAAATTAAATTTATTATCTCTGTCACAACATTACTGAATTTAGTAACATATAACACGACACAAAAGTATAGAATTATTATTTTTTATATCACTGCTTAAGGGGAGTTGGTCATTATCGCATTCAAAATAATGGTAAAAATAGCCTATCTTCAAGCAGTCATAAATATAATACTATTTGTCAGACGTCTTTCATTTTTGTTAGCTATGTGTCTATGCATATTAAGCTTTAAAATGAAAAAGAATGAATACTCTAGAGTAAATCTTTATCCTTAAATTAATTTTTTCAATTAACCACAATTTTTTTTATAAATTCACTATATGTCTGTGATTAGGTACACTCTATTCACTTATTATAGCACATATTGAATTGAAAATTTGACCACTTACTGCTAATAGATACTAAAACATACCCTACTAAAATTATTCACGTATCTGTAATATTATGGGCATAGGACTTATAGAAATCATCACCGTTAATAAATTTAAAAAAATTGAAGATTAGTATAAGCCCTCTGCCCATAGTATTACAGATATTTTAATAATTTTAGTAGGGTATGTTTTAGTATCTATTAGCAGTAAGTGGCCAAAATTTTAATTCAATGTGTGCTATGATAAGTGAATAGAGTGTACCTAATCACAGGTATGTAGTGAATTTATATAAAAAATAAGTTTAAATTTAACAATTAATTTAAGGGCAGGATTTACACTAGATTAACCATTATTTTTTTCATTTTAAAGCTTAATATGTATACATATATCACTAAAAGAAATGAAATAGCTGTGATAAATAGTATTACATTTATGACTGCTTGAAGATAGGCCATTTTTATCATTACTTTGCATGCAATAACGTCCAATTCCCCTTAATTTTATAATAATAAATGAAACGATACGAAAAGCTAACGTCTTTTCTAATGCCAAAGGAATTTACGACTGAAGGAGACACAAGAAATAACTATACCTAAGAAATTATAATGTATGAGAATATTATAAGTTTAAGATACACGAACAAAGAAAATGGTCTTCTTTATAACAAAGGAGAACTTTATACAACAACAGGCTTCTTACTTCTTGGTCTTGTGTTTCACCCTTTCCTTACTGCTCTCCTTTCCCCCTCTTTCCTAAGTATAGTTCTGCTTCCCTCTTTCCTAAATGTTATTCTACTGTTTCCACTTTTCCTTACTGATGTTCTTATGTTTCCTTCTTTCCTTTCTGCTATTCTTCTATTTCTTCTTTCCTCACTGATCTTTTTTTCTATTTTTTCCATTTTACTAAAATTCTTCTCATACTTTCTTTATCCAGCTATTCCCCATATTCTCAACAGTAATCTCACTAGACGTTCTGATTTATCTAGAGAAAATCAAAACTCGAGTTGGATTTAATTGACTATTACACGATTAGAAGAAAGTATATAAAGATTAGAAGTAACGAAATACTCGAATACAATAAAATATTAATTGACCTTCGAAAATACAACTGTCTTCAAATGTATTATTGTACCATCTCAACATTACAAATATTACGCTAGATGCATGCTAGATGGCAGTAGTGAGCAATGCCTTCTCGTCGAGAAGTTCTCGATCTATTATACACTATCAGTCTTACTAATAAACCGGGTGTAGTTTTTATACTAGCCTTATGCAGAGTTGAGACAGAAAACTTTACTAAAAAACATGCAGAAGCGATGGATGTATAAACAGCCTGTAACTATAAAATGGGAATTGCTTTGCAGTAGTAATATACACGAAACTCCTTGTTTAAGCGTTGTATATAGAGAAAAAATGGCCGCCCCTCTAACAGCTGTTCGTATCGACTGTCATTTTATGATGATGGTTGCCTAGTAACCAAAGAAGAACAAACCCAAGAGCATAGAAAAATTATAATAATATTACTGTAGCTTGTACACTTTGACCAAAATATAGTATGGTAATCGATTAGAGCCAGTTGTGCTATCGATACTTAACACGCCACACTAGAGCGCTCTAACGGATGCAATAGAGAACCTCAGATATTCTATTATCCTTCGCAACGAAGTAATGACGGAATTATGACGTAGCTATGTAACAGTTGTACTGTTATACGCGACATATGTAGTGATTATTAGTAAGGAATTTACACACGACGTATAAATGAGCTACTCGTTGTATAAGTATAAGACAGTTAAACGTCTGTATATAGAGTTTTTATTAGTAAGACCGTATGACAATGTTACTAGTCAAGAAGGCTTTGTTGATTCAGTTTCATTTTTATTAAAAATGCAACTTTCCACTTCAATTATTCGAATTCCAGTAATCAACGTCACTTGACAGATGATTTTCAATAAATCTTAATATTAAACAATCTCTGATACGTGACTATCCATATCATATAGCAGAAGCTATAACATAACCTAACTAATATACACAAGTGTTAGAAAAGTTTTAATTAACGACGATGACATAAAAAATAAACCTGAATAATTTTAAAAGGAATAATTATTGAATGTACAATTTTCAAATTTGAATGTGGTTGGTGGTTCAATTGATGTTATATTGGACGTGTGCGTAATAGAAGTGGAACTCGTTGATTTAGGCCTACATGGTGTATTCAACTTATTCAGGATATCCGAATGAATAATTTTAGAAGGAATAATTATTGAATGTACAATTTTCAAATTTGAATGTGGTTGGTGGTTCAATTGATGTTATATTGGACGTGTTTGTAATAGAAGTGGAACTCCTTGATTTTGGCCTACATGGTGTATTCAACTTATTCAGGATTTCCGAATGGTGCTCTTCATTTATTTGTAAATCGGATTTCAGAAGATGCATAGGTATGATCAGTGATTTTTATTAGTTCTTGTTCTTGAATGCCAATGCGAGTCATATTTGAAACTGCTGTGCATCGACTGGAGTGTTTTTTTTTTTACGTCCAGACCAGCGCAGTTTCAAATGTTGGCAAACAAAGAAACAAATGCGAGGGACGCGATAAAATTAAACAAATGCTAGGGACGCGATAAAATTAAACAAATGCTAGGGACGCGATAAAATTGTGCGATAAGCAGCCATGATTGGTTGAAATACGTCCTTTCGTATCGTTTTATTGGTCAAAAGTAGTATGATGTTGTAAGAGTGTAATAGTCTCGTTAATCTCATTTTCTACTTTTCTCAATCTTTTATCAATTCTGTTCTAACTTTCTCTCGGGTTGAAAAGAGGAAACATAAGTACAATATTAAGGAAAGGGGAAACAGAAGATCAGTAGAGAAAGGAGCAACAAGAAAAAACATTAATGAAGGAAAGGAAAAAACGAATAAGAACAGTAGTAAAGAAAAGAGAAAACAGAAAAACAGCAGTATAAAATAGGAAACAGAAGAATTTCAGTATAAAAGATGAAACAGAAAAACAGCATTAAAGAGAGAAGGAAAGAAAAGAACAGAAATTATAAAAGAAAAGAAACAGAAGAACATTAGTAAAAAAGGATGAAACAGAAGAAGAGGAGCAGGAAAAAAAGAAACAGAACACAATAAAGAAAAGAGAAAACAGAAAACAGTAGTATAAAAGAGGAAAAAGAAGACCTGCAGTTACGAAAGAAGAAAACAGAACAGCAGTAAAGAAAGAATGAAACTGAAGAACAGCATTAAGGAAAGAAGGGAAGAAAATAACAGACATTAGTTAAGAAAAGAAACAGAAGAATATGTATGGTAAGACTTTCCTGTGTTAAATTTCAACGCACCTCGTTTACATGTTTCGTCCTATTTATGGGTCATCTTCAGAACTGGTCGTTGTTGGTCTTGGCGCCACTTGTTCTGGTTCCTGTGAGAGTGTGTTCCTGTGGTATAGTGTAGAATCAAAGAGTATGTGTGTTTTGAAGTTGAGTTGTGTGTTGAGAATTTCGTTGGGATGTGTCTTTGTGTGTCTGTATATATCATATGGTTCTAGTATGTTTAGTTTCTGGCTTTTTGGTTAGATGTGTAGTATTTCCATGTGTGTGTTGATGTCTCTGTGGGTGTGGTTAGAATTTGTGGTTGGATGTGTTGTGTATGTGTGTTGTTGTTGTTTTTGTGGGTTTTCTGTATACTTTGAATGTGTGTTGGTTGTCTACTTTTGTTATTCTGATGTCTCCAACCACCCCACACAACACAAACAAGCTGCATTCCGAACAATGGTACACAGACTACTCAACATACCAACGAACCAACAAGATTACAACGAAGAGCTAAACACAATCAAATACATAGCACAAGAAAACGGATACAACCCTAACATAATAGACAACATAATACGTAAGACAAAACATAACCACAAAAAACATAAGAATACAACACAAACACATGAACACAAAAATACATCACACTAACATACGAAAACAAAAACACACACAAAATTGCAACTTCATTCAAGAAATTAAATTACAACATCGCATACAGAACAAATAACACTCTACAAAAACATCTCAACACACAAACACAAACAAACATATACAACCACACAGGCGTATACAAACTCAAATGTAACACCTGCAACAACTTCTACATAGGACAGACAGGCAGATCGTTTCAAACACGTTACAAAGAACACATCACGGCTATAACAAAATTACAAAACACCTCCACATATGCAGAACACATCACAAATGCTAACCACACCCACAGAGACATCAACACAGACATGGAAATACTACACATCCAACCAAAAAGCCAGAAACTAAACACACTAGAACAATATGAAATATACAGACACACAAAAACACACCCCAACGAAATTCTCAACACACAACTCAACTTCAAAACACACACACACTCTTTGACTATACAGTATACCACAGGAACACACCCTCACAGGAAACAGAACAAGTGGCGCCAAGACCAACAACGACCAGTTCTGAAGATGATCCATAAATAGGTTGAAACATGTAAACGACGTACGTTGAAATTTAACACAGGAAAGTATTACCATACATCTTCCGATGTGATACAGTGTTAAAAGATGTGTAACCAACATGTATAAACAGAAGAACATCAGTAAAAAATGAGGAAACAGAAGAAGAGCAGGAAGAAAAATGGAAACAGAACAGCAGTAAAGAAAAGGGAAAACACAAAAACAGTAGTAAATTGAAAAACAAAGAACAGCAATATAAAGGAGGAAACAGGAGGACACCAGTAGAGACAGATGGCAACAAAGCACAGACACACACACTGCGTGTTCAGTTCAAAATGTGTCTTGGCTCGCTGTATGCCGTCATGTCGCTAGCTGATAAGCCTAGAGAATTCAATCTTCCTACACTTCCGCAGCTCAGGTGTATAATCTAAGAGGCAGAGAAGTTGGCTAGCAAGTACGGCGTTCATTCTGAAGAGTACGTGCCGATACGTACGGTAACGCCGGTAGTGGCAGGAATGTGAACTGTTTGGAAATACGTACTGTCGGGATATGGGGAGAGGGTTAAGACGATTACTTACGTATTTGTTGACATGAACTTCGACGGTCAACATGGACACGGAGCATTTGATTTGTGTTGTGGAATGTTACCGTACGCAACCGATGATAACAAATACCCTGCGTACGACTTGCCGGCGCAAAACAAAGTTCGAAAGAGGTTATGGTAGCACACAGACCGTACAGACGACCGCCATCTGTTGCTACGACGTTCAAGTTATACCGTACACGTTCTCAAGTTCAGATTGAAGAACGCCTTAAATAATAGGCAACTTCTCTAACATATCAGCTGAAACTCGCTTCAAATCGGTGACCCAACAACAGTGACGTCATGACACACTTTGAAATGAACACCAGTAGATACACACACTGCCCTCACTCCTCAGAACATGGGTATGATTTCAGTATATTAATTTGTGATATAACATTTTTAAGGGGAAAATCAAGGAATAAATTCGAAAATAAGAATAATTCTTTACTTTTCTTAAACAAAAACAGCATTTTTTGGTAAATGTGTTCAAATTAAAATTTCTATATCCCTTCTCAGAATTTTTAAAAGCTAAATGGATACAAAATTTCAGTATTGTCATAAAATATGTGATAGAACATTTCAATGAAAAAATCAAATAATAAATTGGAGAAAAAATAAAAATAAATAAAAATATTTCATGTTGAATCTTTTGTACACTAATTTTAACACTTGAATATAAATAATTGATTAAATGGCGATCTTACACGTGTTAATTATGTAAGCGTGTGCGGCTTACAGCTGTTTCGGTGGTTCTTCACACCATCCTCAGAGCCTGCTAGATCTCGGCGTCATCTCGAACTTCGCCGCCTGTTGTGTGGGTGCGTTCGATTGTTGAAAAGTATTGCACAATACATCTACAAATTCCGAACACATAACTAATGCTAACCACACATACAATAACATAAATACAGACATGGAAATCCTACACATACAACCCAAAAACCAAAAACTCAACACACTGGAACAATATGAAATATACAGACACACTGAAACACACCCTGATCAAATTCTCAACACACAGATCAATTTCAGAACACACACACTATTTGACACCACATTTCAACACTTTTCAACAATCGAACGCACCCACACAACAGGCAGCGTGGTTCGAGATGACGCCGAGATATATACTGTTTTCGCTGTAAGAAAAATCCTAATGTAAACACAAGCACGTTGCTGTCACACCAGTGATTGGCTCCCAGTCGAAACACTCACACGACGCAGAGAAATATAGTTCGTGTTTGGAAACCATAATCTCGTATTATTTGAAAATAAACAATTCAATTCTAGTTGTTAAATATAATGAAACATATAACTTCACTCATATGTAAAACGCTATGTAAAAGAAAAACTACTTTTATATTTTGTTATGTACTATGAACGCGGATGAATACCAACAGTAATACCGCGGCAGTCTGCTCTTGTAAGGGCTGGCGTCACTACGTAAGCACGTGGTACTGAAGTATGGCTTCTGTATCCTCGGTGTGTGTGGTTATTAATTATAAGATTGGAAACCTTCTCAAAAGCGGAAAAACAAATAGTCTTAAATGTATATAATAAATTATGTGATAATTTAATTACAGTATAATTATAAAGTAAATGTTCCTAAGCTAATGAATGCATAGTAGTGAGGTTAGGCCTACTTGACGAGTAACGGGAAATGTTTAACATGAAACAGAATGTACAACAGTAGGCGGGAACATGTAATGAGAATCTATGGCGCCAAACAGCGGCCAATGAAGCCTCACTTCACTCACGTGCTATTGTTTACATTAGGATTTTTCTTACAGCGAAAAGATTATAGTAGGCTCTGAGGATGGTGTGAAGAAGCACCGAAACAACGGTAAGCTGCACATGCTTACATAATTAACACGAGTAAGATCCCCATGTAATTAATTATTTAAAAATATTCACCCAAAATCCAATTCCATTGCCCTTTAAAATTGCAAGAAAAAAACCGTGAATTTCGACTATTACCCTCTTGAATTTCAACTCGTTTTCCTGTATAGAATACCAAACAAACTACTTTCCTCTGGTACATGGGGTGATTGTACGTCCTAACTCCGATACTACTTGGTTCGCCATCCGAGATGATATTTAATGTAACCAGAACTTGCACTCGATCCCTTGCAGTAGGAAGAGAGCGTAGTGGAGTTCCATATGTCTGTTTAACATGAGGAGGAATGGCTGGCATCGATTCCTTTTATTGACTTGCCCTGTGCCACCCCTGTCTCTCTATGCAACAAATGGAATACCGATAGCTCTCTCTGCAAACCCGCCCGCCACCCTTTCCATCATTTTTTATACATAAGGATTTGAAAGTCTATGAACTTCTTGCATACTGAGCCCGACCTGTCGCCCTTTCTTCCTCAACCGATCCATCGACCTATATAAATAAAAACAATTTTAAAGGAAGAAGTGTAATGCCCTCGAGAAATGCTTGAAACAGCGCGTGCCAAATCTGAATTTCCTTTGATTTTATGGTTAACGTTCTAAAAGTTGGTTTTCACAAAAAAGACAGATGTGCTGTCTTTGAATATTCTGCAGGAAGGACGCCTGTATTTGTAAAAAGCACCCCACATTCATGACGCACTTCTTGCAGTTGAGAACACGTGGACACGCATTGTTTCCCCTGTACATAAAGCGACAAAGTAGAAATTTAAAGCATAAATTATATTTTATGCTCGACCATGCCGAAATGTACTAATTATACATCTGATAGCAGTCCTTTAATTCATGTCATTAAAGTACACCTACTCATTAAAGTACAGTTCTTCAGCCAATGATAACCCAGCTTACATGTGTTCAGCCAATGACAAGTCAGCTTTGTACCGTTATAAAACCGCAAGTATCGATTATTCTCGGATATGCAATCGAAAGAAAATTAGCGAAAAGTCACGGAGGCTGGAAATCCAATAGTGTCGCAGAAGGTTATGTTCTGTTACTATAATAATTAGCGTTAATTGTAAATAATAAACAAATAAATTCAATTTCTCATCTCGTTTTTCAATGTCGAATTCAATAATCAAGGTTATAATATTATAATATTATCGAGTTTAACGGGACTACGTCAAGGTCAATTACATTATTGTTCCTCGGAAAAAATCAATACTTTCGCGTCTGCGCACATCTCACAATTCACGACCTAGAACAAGGTCACTTCCGATCTTGTCATATACAAATAAAATGTATACATCTGAATACCGGTAATTTCAAGTTAGAAATATGGTCGAGCATAAAAAGTCGTATGAAACTCGCCTATAATGGTAATTAAGAAGCTCGTATGAAAATTATGAAACTCGCTTGCGCTCGTTTCATAAATATCCATACTCGATTCTTAATTACTATCATTATAGGCTCGTTGCATAATGTACTATTAATCGTGAGAACTATGAATTCTCTAATATTAAAATGTCAAAATAGTACATTATACAACGAGCCTATAATGGTAGTAATTAAGAAGCAATTATGGATGTTTATGAAACTCGCCTGCGCTCGTTTCATAATTTTCATACGAGCGTCTTAATTACCATTATAGGCAAGTTTCATACGACTTTTTATGCTCGACCATATTTCTAACTTGAAATTATTAATAAGTATTCATGTTATTCTTATGTGACTAGGGAGCGGAACTGACCTTCTGCAATCTCGTAAATTGTGAGATGTGCGCAGACGCGAATGTATGGATTTTCTTCGAGGAACAAATGTCATTGGCCTTGATATAATCTAGAGAGTAAAATGAACACTAATCTTGATATAACATTAAAATTGATTTAGACATTGAAAAACGAGATGACAAATTGAATTTATTTGAATATTACTTACAATTAACGCTATTATTATAGTAACAAAACATAAACTTCTGCGACAGTATTGGATTTCCAGTCTCCGTAACGTTTCTCTAGTTGTCTTTCGAATGCATATCCGAGAATAATTGATACTTGCGCTTTCATATTGCTACAATGGCGTTTTCTGATTGGTTGAAGAACTGAACTTTAATGAATAGGTGTACTTTAATAAGGTCCACTAAAGGGCTACTATCAGGTGTATAATTACTACATTTCGGCATAGTCGAGCATAAAATTATTTTTCTTAGCACCTGTCCTGATCGAGGCGAAATCGTTATTTAAATTAGTAGCTTGAAGCACCTATAGACCTACCGGCCGACACCGATTCGTTTATTTCCGTTCGATGATTAAACTATTAAAGAGAAGAGAAATTTCTTTGGTCTTCAAATATATTTAGGCGAGTTGGCCGATATTAGTTTTGTACCATACATATAAATATTTGTATTATTGCTTCCCTCACATAAATTGCACCGCACGCCACTGCTGTACACATGGATCAATTCGTAGTGTGAATGTAAACAGGAATGATTGCGAAATGGGATGGATTAAATAAGAAAATATAGTGTGCAAAATGGATATATGCGAAATTGAATAGGTATAAAACTAATGAATGAGACATGGTATGGTTGTTAAAATGGACGGATGTGAAAGGTGATCGATGTGAAATGGGATGAATGTGAAAAGTGATGTTTGAAAAATGGCATGGGTGTAAAATTGGATTTCGCTTTGCAATACCTTGATTACCAATAAGCTGTAAGTCTTACCAAAAACGGACATGCAAATATTAGCAAGACTTTGTTATGTGACGATAAATTCTAAGCTTATCCCCATATCTAGTGAGAAGAAAGGCGTAGTTGTACGTCAAAAAAGGGACTAATACAAGGAGAACGAGAGACGTAGAAGGAGAACAAGGGAACAACAAGGAGAGCAAGGGGATGAGGATTAGAAGAACAAGGGCAACAAAGGGAGGGAACAATGGGAACAAAGGGAGGAGAACAACGGAAACAAAGGGAGGAGAACAACGGAAACAATGGGAAGAGGACAATGGGAACAAAGGGAGGACAAAAACGGAAACAATGGGAGGAGGACAATGGGAACAAAGGGAGGAGAACAATGGGAACAAAGGGAGGAGAACAACGTAAACAAATGGGGGAGAACAATGGGAACAAAGGGAGGAGAACAACGGAAACAAAGGGAGGAGAACAACGGAAACAAAGGGAGGAGAACAACGGAAACAAAGGGAGGAGAACAACGGGAACAAAGGGAGGACAACAATGGGAAAAAAGGGAGGAGAACAATGGAAATAAAGGGAGGGCAACAATGGGAACAAAGGGAGGAGAACAACGGAAACAAAGGGAGGAGGACAATGGGAAAAAAGGGAGGAGAACAATGGAAATAAAGGGAGGGGAACAATGGGAACAAAGGGAGGAGAACAACGGAAACAAAGGGAGGAGGACAATGGGGAAAAAAGGGAGGAGAACAATGGAAATAAAGGGAGGGGAACAATGGGAACAAAGAGAGGAGAACAACGGAAACAAAGGGAGGAGGACATTGGGAACAAAGGGAGGAGAACAACGGAAACAAAGGGAGGAGGACAATGGGAACAAAGGGAGGAGAACAAAGGGAGGAGGACAATGGGAACAAAAGGAGGAGAACAAAGGAAACAAAGGAAGGAGGACAATGGGAACAAAGGGAGGAGAACAAAGGAAACAAAGGGAGGAGGACAATGGGAACAAAGGGAGGAGAACAAAGGAAACAAAGGGAGGAGAACAACGGAAACAAAGGGAGGAGGACAATGGGAACAAAGGGAGGAGAACAACGGAAACAAAGGGAGGAGGACAATGGGAACAAAGGGAGGAGAACAAAGGAAACAAAGGGAGGAGGACAATGGGAACAATGGGAGGAGAACAAAGGAAACAAAGGGAGGACAACAACGGAAACAATGGGAGGAGGACAATGGGAACAAAGGGAGGAGAACAATGGAAACAAAGGGAGGAGAACAACGGAAACAAAGGGAGGAGGACAATGGGAACAAAGGGAGGAGAACAAAGGAAACAAAGGGAGGAGGACAATGGGAACAAAGGGAGGAGAACAAAGGAAACAAAGGGAGGAGAACAACGGAAACAAAGGGAGGAGGACAATGGGAACAAAGGGAGGAGGACAAAGGAAACAAAGGGAGGAGGACAATGGGAACAAAGGGAGGAGAACAAAGGAAACAAAGGGAGGAGGACAATGGGAACAAAGGGAGGAGAACAATGGAAACAAAGGGAGGAGAACAACGGAAACAAAGGGAGGAGGACAATGGGAACAAAGGGAGGAGAACAAAGGAAACAAAGGGAGGAGGACAATGGGAACAAAGGGAGGAAAACAAAGGAAACAAAGGGAGGAGAACAACGGAACCAAAGGGAGGAGGACAATGGGAACAAAGGGAGGAGGACAATGGGGACAAAGGGAGGAGAACAAAGGAAACAAAGGGAGGAGGACAATGGGAACAAAGGGAGGAGAACAAAGGAAACAAAGGGAGGAGAACAATGGGAACAAAGGGAGGAGAACAAAGGAAACAATGGGAGGAAAACAATGGGAACAAAGGGAGGAGAACAACGGAAACAAAGGGAGGAAAACAATGGGAAAAAAGGGAGGAGAACAACGAAAACAAAGGGAGGAAAACAATGGGAACAAAGGGAGGAAAGCAATGGGAACAAAAGGAGAACAACGGAAACAAAGGGAGGAGGACAATGGGAACAAAGGGTGGAGAACAACGTAAACAAAAGGAGGAGAACAATGGGAACGAAGGGAGGAGAACAACGGAAATAAAGGAAGGGGAACAATCGGAACAAAGGGAGGAGAACAACGGAAACAAAGGGAGGAGGACAATGGGAACAAAGGGAGGAGAACAACGGAAACAAAGGTAGGA
This sequence comes from Periplaneta americana, assembly GCF_040183065.1. Lineage (NCBI taxonomy): Eukaryota > Metazoa > Arthropoda > Insecta > Blattodea > Blattidae > Periplaneta > Periplaneta americana. Next base: position 168,484,285 of record NC_091126.1, on the reverse strand, counting down.
GAACAATGGGAACAAAGGGAGGAGTACAACGGAAACAAAGGGAGGAGGACAATGGGAACAATGGGAGGAGAACAACGTAAACAAAAGGAGGAGAACAATGGGAACGAAGGGAGGAGAACAACGGAAACAAAGGGAAGGGAACAATGGGAATAAACGGAGGACAACGGAAACGAAGGGAGGAGAACAGTAGAAACAATAGGAGAATGATAATATTAATAATAATAATAATAATAATAATAATAATAATAATAATAATGGTTTATTTTAACTGGCAGAGTTAAGGCCATTCGGCGATCTCTTCCACTCAACCAGTATGATAGAAAATTACTATAATGCTGTGAATGTAACATAGTTAATACAATATAATTATTATTAATATTAATGTAATATAAAAATAATAATAAAGAATTATACAAAATATTAATTATTACAATTAATACAATGGGAACAAAGGGAGGAGAACAACGGAAACAAAGGCAGGAGAACAATGGGAACACGAGGAGGATAACAAGCAAAAAAGTAAAAGGGGAATGCGAGGGGAACAAGGGAACACAAGAATCAGAACATTAATTTAAGGAGAGGAACAAGGTGAACAAATGAAGGAATTGAAGGATAAAAAGAGTAGGTTGCAAGGAGAAGTGAGAGAATACAAGCAGAACAAGGAAGAATACAAAAAGAACATGGAGAATACGAGGAGAAGAAGGAAAATTCGAGGAAATCACGAAAAATACATGGAAAACAATTGAATTACAAGGGAGACAAGGGGAATACAAGGAGAAAAAGAGAAATACAAGGAGAAAAAAAGTAAATACAACAAAACAAATTTACGAGAGGACAAGCTGAATAGATGTAGGACAAGATGGATACAAAGAACAAGGAGAATAAAAGGAGAACAAGGGGAATAAAAGTATAAAAATGCGGAATAAAAGACATCAAGAGGTACTGTCCAAATTTCACGAGAAGATCCCTGTGAGGGGAGTATGATCCTTGCGGGGTAAGAGGAGAGAGAAGGCCAGTAACGCAGCGTTATTGAAGGAGCAGGTGGATGGGAGTGATGTCATTGGTCGGCTGGTACAAACAAGGCTTAGGCAATGGATGGCCGGTTCAATGTCAGTGATAGGTTATACTAGTGCGGGAAAAACTCGCATTCCTTGCTCGGATCTTCTCGTGAAATCGGACTGTAAAATATTAACACTTTTGTTGCTCGAAGGGACTTTCATTGAATTATGACCTGTCAGAATTGAGAACTCATCCACTAACTAGTAAGGAAATATTATCTCTAATATCTAGTTATGTAGTGAGTTTATCATTGCTTATGATATGAAAGTCGATAAGTTCTACCTTCGCGAGAATTTGAATGCCGGGTGCAGTTCGATGACACTCAGAACACCGACACTTGACAGCGAAAAAAAGGAATCCTCGTGAAAGAAGCCCTCTCTTCTTTCGCAGCCCTCATCCAACATGCCACCCCTCACCCTTGCGCTCTTCTCCCGCTAAGGGTTTCCAAAGACTAAGTAAATGTAAACAAAATAGACAAGCCTCAAGGATGTAAAGTGTCTAGAGTCCTCTTCCAATTCTTCTATCTGATCCCCCTATCCTTTGTTTATGAAGCATCCGGGCTTCCCTTATTATTGCCGCGAAACAGATAATTCGCTCGCCGCGTGGGTTTGAAAGTGTCGTTAGCATTATTGCAGTTGCCCATGCATATGACAGCCTTGGTGTGTTTGATTAGCAAGTTTACTTATTCCTTATTCCTTCTCTGCTGTAGTCGGTAATTTTTCATCTAGCACGAGAACTTACATCAACGTCGAATTCTCCCTTAAGGGAAGAGCATGATTTTTTTTAATTGATTCACAATTTCCATGTTTTGTATAGCCTATCTGTCGTCCATTTGCAAAAGAGGACATGTACCATACAACGAAGTGTTGGAAAATCGCAAAAACTATAACTAACACGCAATCGTTCTGATGGGGGCAGATAAAAAGGTTATTTTTTTTCTTCCACCATGTTAATAATGTCAAAAGAAGTGCTTATACAAATTTTGGCCACTCGACCGCAATTACGACGCCGTCCAGAAAGTGATTTTCCTTGGGGCCGTTTATAGAAAAAAACACAATTTCATGCAAAAATTTATTGAAACAGATACAGCAATTGTTGCGCTATTTGTCAACTTATACCCCACTCGAATTGAGCCATTTGTCATAACATGGGTTCAATTTTTGTGTCGTAGAAGTTAGCCGCCTCAGATCTGAACCAGCGTTTGACTGCGTCTGCACCTCTCTCTGTTGATCCCATGATATGAGAAATTCCTCAATTCCGATGGAAAATATGTTGAAAAATAGCTCAACAAACTGTATCCGTTCTAATAAATTTGTCCAATGAAATTGTGTTTTTCTTTCCGTTAACGGCCCCTGGGGAATTTATTTTTTACGGCCCTCGTAATTGCGGTCGAGTAGCCAAAATTTCTATAAGCACTTCTTTTGAGATTATTAACATGGTGGAAGAAAAAAAAATAACTTTTTTATCTTCCCTCATCAGAACGTTTGCTTGTAAGTTAAATTAAAATGTTCATATATTTTTTTCTAATTAGATCACTATGGATACATACATTCAGTATCCATGAACATTTCAATTTTTTTACTTTGTTATGGTTTTTTTTTACGATTTCCCAACACTTTGTTATTTTGGACGTGTCCCCTTTGGCAAATCGACGACAGATATAGAAATACCATTGCTGCAACAAATTAAATTCCAGGTTAGTTTAAAAAATGGAGGTCCATATTTTGAAAACAACAGCAGGATATAGTAGTTCAGTGGGATGCGTATCCCTTGAGACAATCACGCGTACCCCTGGGAGTACGAGTACCATAGATTGAATGCCACTGCTCTACCTAAAGGTGATGCTTGCCGATTGCAGGGGACTTTCTCCGTGTGTTATAATATCTAAGTAGATGAACATTGACTTTGTAATAAATCTACGGTGCAGTTTAAAGAAACTGGACAGAGAAGAGTGTATTAACTTTTTGTAGGTGATGATTTAATAGTATATACAGGATTATAAACATAGAAAACCGCATGTTTGTGATGAGAAAAGTAGTAAATCTTGAAAATTATAAGATTATGGGTAGCCCGTATACAGCAATGTGATGGCGAACCAGAGCCAATAAGTATGACGTATGAATACATATGAATATGAATATGAATTTGTGCATAAAATCAGGGATCCGATAAATAGTTTTTGTGGCATTACAAGTTTAATTTTTTTTTATTTTATTTTATTTTTTTTTGTTTTGAACAAACGAATTCCGAAAATTATTTTTTTATATTCGACTAGCTATAGAGTGAATCGGGGGGAAATGACTATCGGGGGAAGATGCTTATCTCTTTATTGTTTCACATTCTTCCAAGAGAGAACGCCACGCGCAAGTCTTTATGATCACTGAGACAGTTGAATGTCTGTAGAGTGGAAGCTAACTCATTTTTCCACGTGTTCTTTTTGTGAGAAGAAGAAGGGCAAGAAAACAGCTCATTTTTCTTCTATAAAATAATTGCAAAGGTATGTTAAAGTTTTTATATGTACATCCTTGAATTCAGTCGACCTGGTTGGCAAATTGGTATAGCGCTGGCCTTCTATACCCAAGGTTGCGGGTTCGATCCCGGGCCAGGTCGGTGGCATTTAAGTATGCTTAAATGCGACAGGCTCATGTCAGTAGATTTACTGGCATGTAAAAGAACTCCTGTGGGAAAAAATTCCGGCACATCCGGCGACGCTGATATAACCTCTGCAGTTGCGAGCGTCGTTAAATAAAACATAACATTTAAAATTTCTTGAATTCGTAATAACTGTCAAACCATTCCAATGTATATTGTAGTAAAGGTTCTAAAGTTTGTATTGTTAACATCCAACAACCTTGTTCCGCCATATTAGTTTGCTTCACAGCACTAGGCATCTTACCCCGATACTTGGGGAAGATGATCACTTTTTTCGGGGTAAGATGGCAACTTGTTGCAAGAGTTTTATTTTTTTTTTCATTGCAGGGATTATGTAGGATTCTCTGATAGAAGTCAGTGAATTGAGGACAGTCTTCAACTTGCGATGGAACATGTTATAACAGAGGATATGAACTGTTTTAGAGCATTGCAAGCATACGGAATTTCTTACGCCCCCTAAAAAATGAATGATGACAAAAAATGTACTGGACTCAATTCATAGTGTGCAAGAAGTCATTTCACGAGTCTTGCACACAGCAATAAAATGACTGTGTTCCTAAGCAGTGATAAACAAGTGAGAAAGTGTCCATGAGCTTTAGACTAAGTTAATTTTGTTATTTGCAGGTATCAAACCAAGTACAGGTAATATATATATATATATATATATATATATATATATCAGTAAATGTGTTAACTGCATTTGCTATCTTACCCGACTATCGGGGAAAGATGCCTACATTGCAGGTAAGAAGAAAACCTGTAGCTATAAACAAGGCAATTAATATTTTCTGTTCTGTACCAAAAATATAGTTTCAAAATACCTTCCAGACTTTGATATTTCAATATGAAATTTATTTATTTATTTATTTATTTATTTATTTATTTATTCATTTATTCATTTATTCATTTATTCATTTATTCATTTATTTATTTAACTATTTAAACATTTATCTATTTATTTATTTTTCTATTTATTTATTTATTTATTTTGCTAATAATTATTACATAACATATAATATAGACAGAAAAAACTTTAGCTCGCCCCTGAAGGAGGAGAACTCGTGCTCAGGGGCGGATTCCTGAATTGAAATTAATAAGTATACAATACAATTTGTCTTATGTCTACTATGCAATTATAGTATATAAATTTAAATTTTCAATTTTTATAAAATCCATACCTAACTTTTTAAATTTAATACTAGAACTATTAGAATTGACAAGATTAGGATATTTAAATATAAATTTGTTATATATTCTTGGGCCTAAATTACTACTATGATTAAATACTGTAACAGTGTTGCATTTTGGTTCAAACAATCTTAAAGAATTCATACCTTTTGTTTCATATCTATGAGAATACAATTCAAAATTATTTCGATTTTTATGTATGAATTTTATTAATACAATATAATAAATTTGTCTTACGTTAAGTACATTGAAGTCTAAAAACAAATTTTGAGATGGAAAATCAATAGGTTTATGAAGAGTATGAATGAATGAATGAATGAATGAATGAATGAAAAGTATCTTAAATTTTCAATCAAAGAAAAAGTCAGGCAACTTCCTCCGATCCACTCTATGTTTTACAATGACGTCCATCTTAAAGATTTGAAACGAGTAGCGTTGTAATAAATTATCTATAACCCCATGCTGCTATCCCCAAAATGTTCAGTCTCTTACCCTTATTTTCCTCCGTAATTTTATGTAAGTCGTTTTTCCACACACACACAATACAGAAGTCTCACTCTATTAACACCGGGGTCGAACCCGATTTTGCAGATTGGCAAGCCCATGTTTTGGCACGGAGGACCTCGGCTGCAGGATTGCCATATGCTAGAGTATTTAATTGCTTTCACTATGACGTAGCAAGTACTTTGGTCTATATTCTTTTTCCCTCGCACACAGAGGTAATAAACAAAACCCAAAACGTGGGGGCTGTACAGTACGTAACGTTCCAGAGTATAAAACGGAATCGATGTGAAATATTGTAGAAATTTGCGTGGCGTTACAGCAACAAAGACTCCATATCTCTCCGTGCATGTACGCCCATATATTTTGTGTGTGTAATAGGAAGTGGTTGGAATTGCTCTTCTAACATAAACTCTAGAACTGTGTGACAGTCATCCTTGGAAAATAATGTTCATAAAACCGTGTTAAAATGCCATTGTGTGCAATGCGCAGTCCAGCGTGAAGTTTGCAATGCCGGCAGAAAATGAAACCGCGCCTACAGTCGTGGGCACGGGGATGGGTTGAATGAAGGCCTTCGGCGTCCGTTCCGTCACATTAGCGTCACAACTTTAATGCCTTAACCACTATCGATCAATTTACGTAACGAAAACCAAGTCTGGCACTTTGCATTCATTCAAGAAGATATACATTTTTTATATTTTTTTCGCAATTTTTTAAGTCTTTAATAATTTTGGGTTAGTCAATTTTAAATGTTTTTTTTTTCAAACTGACTGGTACTTCCATTCTCGTAATTTAACCTCAACCGTTCTCTTCTGTAATCAACCATCCGGGACTCTGTAGATCACTCTTTCTCAATATATACGATACCTTTAGTGGATCTAGGATGATCTATTAGTTCTCCTTGAGCAATGGCGGGCATTCCTGCTGCATTGCCGCAGTGATGTCAGAGCTCAGCGAAGCATCAAACTTATCCCCTACCTTCCCCTTCCCCCACTCCATGAAAATATTGCGCGTGTACGTGGCGGATTATACTGGATTGCTGTACTTCGGAGCTTCACTAGAGATATAATGTTTTTCGCAGAATCATATGAATGGAGAGGATATCACACTTACAAGAAAGGCGGTTCTTTCATTTTCTTATGTTTACGATCAGTTACCTACAAATATTCAGGACGCGAACTTAAATATGTATATTCTTTAAAAGATCACCTGTTATACGAGTTCAAAGAACACAGATTCAGTGATTTTCGAAGGATGGAGAAAGATTTCAATATTTTTGCCACTCCTTTTCATGTTTAAATTGCAAATGTTATCCAAGAATTGCAGTTAGAGGTACTGGATTTGCAGAATGATGGCTTGTTGAAAGCAGAATGTGAAGGTCTACTGAGGGCTAAAATTTTTTAAAAGATGTCCAGTACTACATATCCACTGCTTAGACAGTTTGCTTCAAAAATAATGAGTACCGTCATTTCCCATAACTATGGTCCTCGGACATAACTAATGTCCACGATACAACTATTCAAATTTTGTACTCCATGACGTAGTACCTCGTTTATCTATATTTTTGCTGTACTGTAGTTTGAAGTCAAGTCACTGGAGCTATCTACGAACGGTCTATGTTACTTCTACAATGATCTTTGAAAGGTTGTATCGTGGACCATATTTGTGTTCCAGGACCATAGTTATGGGAAATGACAGTATGTATTCATCAATCTAACAGTGCGAACAACTGTTGTCTAAAATGAAATTTATAAAGTCCAGCCACAAGTCCCGCTTAAGCTATGCTCATCTCCTTGAGCAACTGATAATAGCATGCACAGATATAAAGCCCAATTTTGAAGAAATTGCTTTGAAAAAATGATTAATTAAATATCACGTGAATGGACTATTCTAATTACATATGGTAGGTAAGAGTGTAGTGATGCAACTGTCTGTAAATCCGCCACTGCGCTGTAGAGTGCAACCCCTCCCACAGTATGTAGTTGCCATTTAAATCCTGTCTTATGGGTTGCGTTCATTTTGCCCACCACTGTCCTTGAGGAAAGGGGCGCAGAATGGGGACTATCCTAGCACGTAGGCCGTTTAGCCCGTAACTCAGGCTATGATTTATTCCAGTGCTTGTATAACATTCAGGCTCAGCTGCAGGATATGTCACATTTCTTCTGATAGTATAAACATGTTGTTCTTTATATTTGAGATGATTTTTATGATAATATATAAATATGCATTATTAAAATATTATTTCTTCAATTTAGAAAACTTTATAATCAGAATAAATTTGATTTGTTTGATATGTCTAATCAATTGACTTGTTTAAGAAATTTTTTTAATTATCCGCTTTTTAAGGGGAGAGGATGGTATTTTTTAAACTTTTTTCCTATTTGGTGTAAAATATTAATTGTTTGTATGTAGAGAGCTCATAGCTGTGGCAACTCAACCAAATATAAATATTTAAAAAAAATTATTAGGGGGTCCAAATTTGAAAAAAAAAAATTACCCAATGCAGGATTGTACTAAAACCGATATATCTAAACCATTTTTAAAGATAGATTCAAATAGTTTTTTCCTATGTATTTGCAAAAGCGTGTTCTACAAACTGTCTGTAACAGAATTTTGATATTAGTCCCTACGTTTGTAAAATAAACAATTAAAATTAAAATAACAATTTTCTGATTTCCTTTCTTGTAAACAAACGGACGTATTTTTAAAACGAAATCAATTAACAAAATTCTGTTACAGAGAAAGGTTTCGTAATAGTCTAAAGAATGTGTCTTCTAAATTTCATGCATGTATCTCTAATAGTTCAGAAGTTATATCCATTTTTGTCTGACAATGTAGCAAAAAATGAAGTTACTGGAAACCGATAAAAGTGGGCGTGTGATTTAAAAATATATAGCGCAGGAAGTTTAAAAATGACATCTCAACATCCGATAAGAGCACAAATACCCACAAAATGTTATGCAATGCATTCCACACATATCAAAGGGTATTTTATAGAAAAAAATATTGAAAATTTTATTTACCGGAAACAACAATAAAAGTGGGCGAGTGATTTAAAAATCCATAACGCAGGAAGTTTAAAAATGGCGACTCAGCATCCGATAAGGGCACAAATACCCACAAAATGTTATGCTATGCATTCCACACATATCACAGGGTATTTCATAGGATTTTTTTTTTTTTTTGAAAATTTACTCATTTTTCACCAAAAAATACCATCCTTTCCCCTTAAGCAATATGAGCGGAGAAAGTGTAAATTTTGTTGCTCCTCCTCATCCGATTTCACCACGCTGGATGACATTATTGAACCGAACCAAAATAAACTAATCGCAGAATATTTGTAGGGATGTAAGAGCGATGAATTATAATTTTATAATTTTTTACGAAGTCTGCCACATAAAGAAGAAACATTTTTTTTTATCCAAGTGCAAATATATTTTGTCGTTTTTCAGTGCATATGAATCTGCCTCCTAGTAATCACCATCACATCGAAAGGTCTGAGACGAAACCGTCCTGTCCGAGACAGAATATCCTACGCAGTATACTGCCGGCCTAACATGCATCTGTTTATCATGTTCTGAGTTTAAAATAAAATACTGTGGCACCCGTCTGGAACGTTCTGATCGCGTCAGGGAGTTGCGCGGGCATCCAGCGAGAAAGAAGGCGCGGGGAAACGGAAACTCGAGTTTCGGTAGGCGCTGTAGCGCGGTACGGAGCGAGGGGAAAGAACTACGGTGACAGCGCGGAGTGGAGAGAGGGGAGGAAACATCTAGAAGCGTATTCCTCTCGAAGGTTAAGAAAGCTACGCGAATCGAAGATTCCAGATGTTGTGGTTTAATAAATAACACCGTGAGTGTCGTCAGTCAGTCTTCGGAAGTGTCTTCAGTCAGCCTTTAAGTATTGTCTCGGACAGCAGCGAGGACCTGAGTTCGACGTAAAGTAAACATGAGTCCTTAACTGTGACAGTATCCAGGCGAGCGCGACGCGTCCGGAAGACCTGACTTCGATGTGCAGTGAACTTGAACAATGAGCTAGAAGAACTAGCCAAGGCAAGCGAACTGTGAACTGAGAACTGGCAGTTTTGTTCTGCACATAGTGCTTTGTGAACAGTAATTGAAATTAGGAGTACATTGTTGTTCTTCTCAATAATACACGTGTATTGTCATTGTCGTGTGGAGTGTAATAATGACTATTGTGTTGCTGCGTTGAGTGGAATACCCATTGTTGTAGGGTGAATTATTGAGAATAAACAGTCACATTGTTGTCGGTTGTGTGGTGGTTAAAGAGAATTAAAGTCACAATACTGTTACTGTCCGAATTTCACGAGAGGATCCCTGCGAGGGGAGTATGGTCCTTGCGGGGTATGAGGAGTGAGTAAGCCAGTAACTCGGTGTTCTTGAAGGAGCAGGTGGATGGGAGTGGTGTTATTGGCGGCTGGGACAAACAAGGCTCAGTGAATGGCCGCTCGGTTCCGTGTCGGGGAGAGATTATAAGAGTGGGGGGAAAACTTTCATTCCTTGCTCGGATCTTCTCGTGAAATGAGGACTGTAATACTTCAATAAAATTAACATTCTATTACTATTATTTTCCTAACTAATCTATCTGCCCTAGTCATGGCGCATTTTATGCCTGCCAGTGAGCACAAAGATTTACACGATTAACATTTTAGTTACATTGATCCAATAACTTACAATTTCACCTCATGAAATTTTTATAGGCCTATAGTAAACTATGCTATTCACATACGAAATTACGACGATATCCGAGAGAGTTTGGAGTGTTGAGAACATAATGTAACTCCCTGTAGTAACACAGTCGGCATTTTCTAGAAGTTGGAGCCAAAACGTACGAAATGGAATGCAAATCCCCAACTAACGCATTAACGATCTGAAACACGGAAATAAAATATTCAATGAATCTGAGTCTCCTTCCCAAGCAGGAAGTAGGTGTTGCGCACATCACACTTGCAGCCCAGAACTAATCTGAATCAGTCCTATTTGCATAAAACTTTCAGATCCCAACTAATCGCCGAGCATTCCACTGCTTCCATACACGCACGACTCTGCCCAATGCCCTGCGCCGGGTTAATTGGCAAACTTACACTTTGCTTCACATATAAAGTAAATGGATCCAAAATATTACCATATAAATGCATAAAAATTATAACATTCTAACAATTTTGAGAGATCCTCTTCCCTACATGGCATGTACAATCAAATTCCTAAGGAAATTTTCATCTGTGCCTAAATATACAGAGTGATTTACATAGAACTGACACATTTCTTTCATTAATTGTTTCAAAACGAATTGTGCTAGCGACAACTTATTATGCCTAAAATGTAGAGGAATTTTGGGAGATTATTTACCTCTATAGCAAATGTTGTCCGGCGTTGTCAAATCCGGGGATCTCGGTGTACACAGGTTCCTGGAAATTATTCGGTCGTCACATAACCGGATAAATGGAACCATGCTTCATCTGTGAACCATGTGATGGACAATATGGCAGGATTTTGCACAACGAACGTCTGAAACCAACGACAATAATTCAATCTTTTATCCTTATCTGGTTCCTGTAGCTGATGAACAACCGTAACCCTATATGGCTTTAGGCTCTCTGACACATTGAGTAGGTGTACCCTGTCTCCTGCGACAAACGTCTTAATGATTTTTTGGGTGACTGCTCCATCAATTACAGCTACTCAAAGGGCATACCAGAGAGAATTTGGAGTTCGCAATCCTCCCAAAAGAAACATAATACTGGGACTGGTAAACAAATTGGAAACAACTGGATCTCTGGTGAGTGAAAAGGGCAAGCATCGTTCATCTAGGCTTCCCACGGTTGTTGTTGACGTAAGAGCACGACTGGAGCAGTCACCCAAAAAACCATTAAGACGTTTGTCGCAGGAGACAGGGTACACCTACTCAATGTGTCAGAGAGCCTAAAGCCATATAGGGTTACGGTTGTTCATCAGCTACAGGAACCAGATAAGGATAAAAGATTGAATTATTGTCGTTGGTTTCAGACGTTCATTGTGCAAAATCCTGCCATATTGTCCATCACATGGTTCACAGATGAAGCATGGTTCCATTTATCTGGTTATGTGACGACCGAATAATTTCCAGGAACCTGTGGCCACCGAGATCTCCGGATTTGACAACGCCGGACAACATTTGCTATAGAGGTAAATAATCTCCCAAAATTCCTCTACATTTTAGGCATAATAAGTTGTCGCTAGCACAATTCGTTTTGAAACAATTAATGAAAGAAATGTGTCAATTCTATATAAATCACTCTGTAGAACCATTGTGTTAACGAATCGATATATCTCTGGATCACTGTGTTTGTTAGTCATATGCTTATGGATCAATCTGTCTGCGATTTACAGTGACTAAGACTTCATCTTGTGCAGATTTACGAATGAGATTTTGATCCTGTGAAGTTTTGTTCCTGTTATTCTTCGTGTTTTAAGCCGGCATTGAATCTTTGTGACTGTAAGATGTTACAGCACGATTATTTAGTCCTGACAGTCGCCGGAGATGCGCGCGTGGGACAGGCGAGTCCATTTAGTTACGCCAAGGGGTGTTTGGTTTATTCACTCGCTTGTATGTGCTGTAAATCGAATGTATGTGCTGTAAATCAGAATAGTATACTGTATAGGTCAACTGATGAATTGTTCAAGCTTATAAATTAAATTAATCTACTTCATATGAATTGTACAATTTTTTATAGCTTAACGAAAATAAGTTTGTAAATTGAACTAATTTGATTGTATATGTTTGCAAAGTTTGTCTGATGAATTGTATATGTTTTTAAAATGATTACTAGTCTCTGTAACTCTACTGATGAATTGTATATAGGCCTACTGTAAATCAGCCATGGGACTGAAGCCGGATGGTCTATGGCGAGTCCTCGGCATCAACCTCTTTGATTTAATTATTCCCTTTGATTTGATTACCTGGTTGGGTTTTTCCGAGGTTTTCCCCAACCAAAAGGCAAATGCCAGGTAATATTTTGGCGAATCCTCGGACCTCACCTCATCTCACTACACCTCGCCAAAATATTGTAAAACAATTGCACAAAATTGTAAAAATGGTAGAAAATTACTAAATTGTAAAACTGTAAACATTTGCAAAAATTGAAATTGTAATATTGTAAAATTTTGACTTGTTCCTCATCTTAAAGCTTTATTTCTCATGTAAGATCTATGGAATAAAATAAATGAATGAATGCCTTTACCGACTGCGCGCTCTTATCTCTTCTCCGGAACTCTCCCACTCCTCCGATTACTTCCCCTCTTTCGCGTCCCTGAGCTGTCAGGACTAAATAATCGGTCTGTACATTTGTCAATCTTCGTGTCTGAGAGTCGCTGTCTTCCAGTTATTGCGTAGTAGGCATTTAGCAAACGTTCGTCTCCTGTTCTATCCTTGACCTGATCTGTAAATCGTGTCAGCAAGTAACTCTGTGTTCGAGACGTTCTCTGCTCGGGTCGCTTATTTGTTCAAAGATTCTGTGACTCGTACTTCTGAATCTTTGTAACTGAAACTCTTAACTCTCATTTTTTGTGTCTGTGAATCGTTGCAACTTAGTATTTTTCTGTCTGTGTCTCCTACTACTATCCTAAAATCGTTGACTAGGACTCGTGTCTCTCAATCTTTTTGGTCTCTGACTCGTTTCCCTCAATCTTTGTGTCTCTGCTCCGTGCCTCTCAAAATAAAACAAACATTCAAGCAAATAAAATAAATAAATAAATAAGTAAATAAGTAAGTAAGTAAATAAGTAAATAAATAAATAAATAAAGTAATTAATTAATTAATTTAAATAAATTAAATAAATAAAATAAATTCAATAAATAAAATGAATAAATGAATAAAAAAAGAAAAAATTAAATAAATGAAATAAATAAAATAAATAAATTAATTAATTACTTAATTGTTCAATTAATTAAATAAATAAAATAATTAAATAAATTAACTTTAATTAATTAATTAATAAAATAAAATAAATAAATAAAATAAATAAATAGATAAACAAATAAATACTTACATAAACAGATAAATAAATAAATAAATAAAAGAGAGAGAGAAATAAATCTTTTGGCCTTAATTAAGGATGACCACGAGGATCCGGAAATTAATAGCAAATAAATATATTTAATTAAATATGATTATTGTTATGAAAGTAAAATGTAATAATTAATCACCATTGATTATATCAATTACAAAATAAAATCGTTTAAGATGACTTTAAAATTATACTTATAAATAAAAGATTTTATTTAAAATTAGCATATCCTTAATTAATGCCTTCTGAGTGGTATAATGAAATTGTATAACCTGCAGGGAATTTTTAAGAATTTGCGAGATGATTTTTTTGAATTTCAAAAGATGGTATTGATAATTGTTTTAAAAAATTATATGTAAATTTTGGTAAAGAACTCCGAGCACCAAAAAATAAACCCGTCACTGACCAACTGATGAGAGGGATGTTATACTTGGCACTAAGGTAGGGAATACAAGGTTCATAAATGGCCCTCTTTTCATTATCAACCTGATGAGCTTGGTTTAGATCTCTCTCCATGCGTATAGTTGGATCTATGATAATAGCCTTTTGTTGTTGCCTGTTTATTGATATTATATCCTCTCTTCTGTGAGAGTCGTCTTCAGAAATACAGTGGACCTCTTCATGAACTTCCCAAATAAATAAATGAATGAATGAATGAATGCATGAATGAATAAATATATATATATATAAACAAACAAATAAATAAATACGTAAATAAGTAAGTAAATAAATGAATGAATATGATACAGAGAAGCAAAGGAACTATTAAAACAGCAAACACTTAACTACCAACGAAGGGAATATTTGTCGTAGTTTTACTTATCATTGCGGCACTTTTCGCGCTCCTACCTACAAGATGCTATGGATATGCTAAATATCTGCGATGCTTGGGAAAAGTGACATACCTTAAGTCAGTTTCCACAAAACTTTTTTGATAATTTATTGACAACTTACACTGGTTTATGTCGATTTGATTTTTTTCTGTATGAATTATTATAATGGGAGAAATACTTATGTATTTTTTTTTCCAAGCTAGCATTTGTTCCGTAAATTGTGAATAAATTATCAAAAAAGGTTTGTGGAAACTGACTTAACTTCTGTCACTTCTCCAGAGCACTGCAGATATGTTAGCGAGGAGAGCGAGTGAAATGTTTTTATTTTCTCACAACAGCTCACAAATCATTATTTCGCTAATTTATCCATTGGCAGTTCATAACTAATATCACCAAATTTTAACGAACGTAGTAGCTGGTATGGTGTTAATTAAATCACACTGGGCCATTACAGACAAAATTTAAATTAATACTCTCACACGCTTGTATTCGTTCTGAAAATAAAATAAAATTGTATTCCGCGTTGCGGTCCATTCATTGAGATGCGCGGAAATATAAAATTGTGTTTAATTTCTGAAAGGTGAAGCAAATTTTTGCTTATGAGTGACCAGAGCGTTGTTCGTGTTTCAATGTGTGTGTTTTGTAATGCGAGGCTCATACAGCGATATGGCGCACTACCAAAAAGCAAACTCGTTGTATACTTCAATTACCTTTGTATGTGTAAAGCGATCCCCTGTGTCCGCATTTCAGAGGTAAATGTTGACAGATACTCGTACTCATCGGCATGAATCGCGGTAACTACTTCCACCTGAAAATCCCCACTATCTGCTGTACAGTCGCTTCCGACGCAAAGTTACAGCTTTATGCAACGGCGGAAAACTCGTTCATTGTACAGCAGGCTGGTTCTCAAACATGTGTCCGCGTGCCACCTGCAGACGTAGATGCTGAATGCCCTTCACAAAGATTGCGCCACGCCTCATCGTAGCTCCATATCACCCTGGTGGCTTTCACGATGTTTATTATGATTCAATATGTTCTCAATAATGGACAGGGCATGTAGCACGTATGGGCGAATCCATAAAGGCATATAGAGTGTTAGTTGGGAGACCGGAGGGAAAAAGACCTTTAGGGAGGCCGAGACGTAGATGGGAGGATAATATTAAAATGGGTTTGAGAGAGGCGGGGTATGATGATAGAGACTGGATTAATCTTGCACAGGATAGGGACCGATGGCGGGCCTATGTGAGGGCGGCAATGAAACTTCGGGTTCCTTAAAAGCCATTTGTAAGTAAGTATGTTCTCAATAGCCGACAACGTTATTCGTGATTCATAAATTGTGGTTTATGATGTTAACTATCATAAACCACCCGACGTTGAGTGTGCTTCGGTTTGATTATGTTAATCATTAGTATCAAATATTTATTTATTTATTTATTTATTTATTTATTTATTTATTTATTTATTTATTTATTTACTAGCCGTACCCGTGCGCTCCGCTGCACCCGTTAGAAATAAATATAAAGTAATTACATAATTGTCCACACCTGTGGAGTAACGGTCAGCGCGTCTCGCCGCGAAACTAGGTGGCCCGGATTCGAATCTCGGTCGGGGCAAGTTACCTGGTTGAGGTTTTTTCCGGGGGTCCACACCTGTGAGTAACGGTTAGCACGTCTAGCCGCGAAACCAGGTGGCCCGGGTTCGATTCCCGGTCGGGGCAAGTTACCTGGTTGAGGTTTTTTCCGGGGTTTTCCCTCAACCCAATATGAGCAAATGCTGGGTAACTTTCGGTGTTGGACCCCGGAGTCATTTCACCGGCATTATCACCTTCATCTCATTCAGACGCTAAATAACCTAAGCTGTTGATAAAGCGTCGTAAAATAACCTACTAAAATAAAAAAAATATTTTTTCCGGGGTTTTCCCGCAACCCAATACGAGCAAATGCTGGGTAACTTTCGGTGCTGGACCCCGGACTCATTTCACCGGCATTATCACCTTCATAACATTCAGACGCTAAATAACCTAGATGTTGATACAGCGTCGTAAAATAACCCTAAAAAATAAAATAAAATAAAATTACATAATTAAAATAGGACATTTGATCCAGGGAACATTCGTGTTTGATAGAAGAATAAATCGTTTAATATGTTACTTAATTTAAATTGTATTAAAAATTTAAAATGTGATCATTTTGATCCAGAGACCACTCATTTGGAGCAATGACAATTCCTTTAACATGTTTCTTAATTGTTATTACATGCAACCATAGCTTAATGAAGATTTACATCATTTAGTTTTAATGTGTATACTTTATATTACTTGCTTTATGTTTGCATTGAATTATGGCAATAACTTGATTTTAACCCTTGTTTTCTACGTCTTCAGTAAATGGCGCTTGGCCCACTATGGTTCTGAACCCTTCAAATAACTTAAATAGTGACGCAGCATATATAGTGATATGTAATTATATTTCTCTCTTCCGAAAATGTAAGAATTCACGATCTCTAATGTACCATTGCCATGGAATGAATAAATGCGTTTTTTATTCCTACTCAAAAATTTTATATTTTTCACATAGGAGTTATTGCAGGAACAAGAACGCTATAATCTGAGGAGACGGTGAAAATGTATTGTATTGTAATTTTAAAAGCCTTGTATATCCTTAAATATCAGTCCTATTAAAATTTTGCATAGAATAAAACTTTTCGGAAATCATTTTTAAAGAAACTTTTGTTACGTAACATTTTTCATGAAAATTAATAATTAGGGAGATATTTAGATTTACTTAATTCAAGCCCCCTTGTAACTCCTATTTTAAATAAAATATTTTGAATGCCATATAGCTTTAAATCTAAGTTACAACGAACTTAATTTATATTCCAATTTTCATATAAATCGGTTCAATCATTATCGCGTGAAAAGGTAACAAACATCCAGACAAACAGACAGACAGACAAACAAAAATTTCAAAAATGTGATTTTCGGTTTCAGGATGGATAATTATGCATGTTAACACCAATTATTTTTCGAAAATTACCAGAAAAATTTTGGCTACAGATTTATTATTGATATAGATTTATTTCTATAACCGGGCAAAGCTCCAATTACAATAGACAGTACAAATATTTACTTGGAACATAAAAAATAGAGATAACATGAAGAAAAGAGACAACAAAAGATAGAAATGCAAGACACAGGTATAAATTCAAATGGAAAATAAAAAAAAACAAATACATACGTAAATAAAAGACATATATATATATATATATATATATATATATATATATATATATATATATATATATATATATAGATATATAAATGAAAAATACAAAATAAAAAATTAAAAATAGACAAATATAGATATCATAACCAAAAGATGTAAAATGTAGTTATAAATGACAATTGCACATTAACAAATAGATAGAAATAATATTTAAAATCAACTACCTTCAATATATTAATAAAAAACCGTTTATGTCATGTAAGAAATGCTAAAATCTAGATCCCATGTTTGGCATTTTTATTGGATTTTGAACACATTTTAATACTGGTGAATTTTTATGTGCTGAAGTGTTTTTTTTTGTAATATAAAAATTGATGATTTCTTAAATGGGGTGTTCTGGCGTTGACCGGGGTTGTGACAATATTTCGCTATTATCCAGTAGACCATTGAGTATTTTATAGACAAAGTTGCTCAGCAAGTAATCTACGACTGGGAAGACACGTTAAATTAAATTCAGAAAGTAGACTGTTCTACTAAATTTTGTTATGGAAGGCCTAATAATGATATTTTCTAAAATAAAAATATCTTGAGAATCGTTTCTGAATTTTTTCAATTTCATTACTATGTGATTTACAAGTCGGAGACCAAACTACTGAGGCATATTCCAATTTAGCGAGAACATGACAATTAAAAAGGAGCGTCAAAGTAAAAATGTTCTCTAAATTTTGTGAGTTTCTAATAATAAGTCCCAGAATTTTTGAAACATTATTTGTTATATTAAATATGTGATTATGAAAAGTCAAATTATGATTAATAGTTACACCGAGATCTCTTCACACAATATATTCGATGTCATGGTTCATAATTCATTGTATAATTACCTCTTAAATAAGATGTGGTCCTTGTATAAATCACATAAAAACACTTTTTTACATTAAAATTTAACCCATTATTTTAAAGCCATTGATAAACATTGTTGATATCCATTTGCAGAAATTCTACGTCAGACACATTTTATATTAATTTATGCTCGACCATGCCGAAATGTAGTAATTTTACACCTGGTAGCAGTCCTTTAATGCATGTCATTAAAGTACACCTATTCATTAAAGTTCAGGTTTTCGATTATTCTCGGATATGCAATCGAAAGACAACGAGGGAAACGTCACGGAGGCTGGAAATCCAATACTGTCGCAGAAGGTTATGTTCTGTTACTGTAATAATTAGCGTTAATTGTAAATAATATTCAAATAAATTCAATTTGTCATCTCGTTTTTCAATTCTAAATCAATTTCCAGGTTACATCAAAATTAGTTCATGTTATTCTGTAGATTATAACAAGGTCAATGACATTATTGTTCCTCGGAAATATCTATACTTTCGCGTCTGCGCACATCTCACAATTTACGAGTATGCACAAGGTCACTTCCACTCTTCAGTTAGATACGAATAAAATAAACACTTCTGAATAATTTCAAGTTAGAAATATGGTCGAGCATAAAAAGTCGTATGAAACTTGCCTATAGTGGGAATTAAGACGCTTGTATGAAAATTATGAAACGAGCGCAAGCGAGTTTCATAAACAAACATACTCGCGTCTTAATTACTATCATTATAGGCTCGTTGCATAATGTACTATTAGATCGTCAGCATAAAGTAAACATTTAGAATATTTAATTAGTATAGACAAATCATTATTATAAATCAAGAATAATAGTGGGCCAAGATTTGAACCTTGAGGTACTCCGGAATTAACAATGTAAATATATGATAGTATGATTACGACGGATGTTACAATGTGTAATTGTCATATTATATGACTCACGATTTGTGTGATTACGATTATGTGATTCACGCACGTGACTATGAATATGTGACTCAAGAATGCCGCGACTATGATTATGTGACTCACGAGTGGAATAAATATGATAAGTTGATTGTCACGAATAACGACCGACCCAATCCACGTCTGAACGAACGACCGACCGACCGACAGACCGACTTTTTCTTATTCATTTATTTTAATAAAAAAAGTAATATTTATTTACTTAATGTATATTTATTCCGTCTATATTTTATACTCTAAGCTTAAATATTTCGCCAGCGTTACTTGTGCATTTACGTTAAGTAACATAAACAGTAAATCTTTAATATTACATCAAACAGGTGTAATAGAAATGCGAGTTGCTTGTACTGTACGTCGTGCGGAACGTATAGGCCTACTTTTTAACACAGAAGCACCATTTAACTTGCTGTACAGACCATTTCATAATAAACATGTGACCCTGGCCCGTATATTATTACTTTTTTACAAAATGCAGAATTACTCAATGAAAGTGCTAAAACGCCATCAGTCTAATTATCACCCTATTAGCCCCGGCATTTTATTTCACTGTGCAAAAACTGGAACTGTGCACTAAGTAATATACGGAATAAATGTGTGTTGGAAGATATAAAAAAAAACTCTAGAGTATCCCTCTTTCGAAAGGCACGTCGGCATCTCCCTCACACAGGTAAATGCTATGTTATGGTTACGTCTCGTTCTCAAGTTGCATTTTTCCAACCCTACGATGGCAAGTCAAGTTTTGCAATGAATATACAGAAAACCTGTAACACACAAAGAATCAGAGATTCTTCCAAAACTCTTGAACACCCCTAACAATCATGCATACTTCTACTCCGAATTATCTGTTATCGCGCTTTCAATTTCTTACAACTCTTCGAAACCGGCATCAAGCACTTCTGTCTATCCCTCATCATAGAACGTCTTTATACTCATCCTCCTACACTGTAGAAATACCTCGTCTCTGGAAATCGTTACCTAATGACGTCAGGGACTGCCGAACTTTATCACAATAATTCAAAATTAAATTGGAAAATTTTGTCTTATTTAATGCTTTTTAGGTATTGCTAGAAGTGTTGATTTGTGTTTTTTACTCTAGATTAAAATCACAAGTTTCTTGTTTATGTTAGTTAATTACTTAGGATACAATTAATTATACTTAATCACTCATTTAAAGTTTGTGTGACTGCAACCTGTGTATATTTCTGTGTGACTTTAATTTATTTATAGTGTTTTTTTCCTTTTTATTTCTGTTATTGTATTTGTATTTCTGGTGATGTGGAAGAGAAGGCCTGATGGCCCTAACTACACCAGAATAAATAAATTAATTAATTAATTAATAAGTAGGTAAATAAATAAATAAATACTATTCTGAGTATTTATTCATTTATAATGTTCTGCCCAAGAGTATATCTTTCACTGAAAACTCATTCTCCAGTCTTTCCTGGACAGCTTCAAATAATTGGCGTGTACTATAAGCTGTAACATGAGCTGCTGCCAGGGAGTCAAAAGGGGGATAGCAATGGTCAAGGAAGCTTTCAAGAGGAAAAGGAGTATCTTCTGCGGACCCCTGGAAAAATAACTAATGAAGAGACTAGTGAAGTGCTATGTATGGAGTGTAGCATTGCATGGGTTATAAACATGAACATCACGAAGAAGCGAATAGAAGCATTTGAAATGTGGATATGAAGGAGAATGGAATGTGTGAAGTGGAAGACGGAATAAGAAATGAAGCTGTGTTGGAAATTGGGTGAAGAAACAATGATGTTACAATGATCAGGAAGAGGAAAAGGAATTGGCTGGGTCACTGGCTGAGAAGAAACTGCCTACTGAAGGATACACTTGAAGGAATGGTGAACAGGAGAAGAGTTCGGGGCAGAAGAAGATATCAGATAATAGACGACATTAAGATATATGAATCATACGAGGAGACAAAGAGAAGAATGATGGGTTTGCAGTGAAAGACCTGTCTTGGGCAGAACACTGAATGAATGAATGATTAAATATTTTTCAATACACAAAAATAAAAGTATTTATGATTTATTTATTAATTTCAATTATTTTATACACACACACATATATATATATGTATATATATATATATATATATATATATTAATTTGCTTATTATTCACTTATTTCCTTATTAATTAATTAATTCATTCATTCGTTAGTTCATTCTTTTATTCATTTATTCATTCATTTGCTTAGTTATTTATTCTCGTGAAGTTCAGTCATCAGGCCTTCTTTTCCACACCAACAGAAAAACATAACAATAAAACAAATTAGGAGCAGCCTTTCCTTGAAGGAATAGACGTCAGTAATTGTAAAGCATCTATTGTTATATACAGTTGGATTTCAATAATATAATAATTTTTATCAATTTCCGCTTTAACGATCTGTTTTTCAGAGTACTGGTGATTACTAATAATATAATTATATTCTCATTATAGAACACTGAGATATATTAACATTTTTATCACTTTTATGTATAGTTTAGTAAATAGTAAAATAAAATTACAAGTTCTTACACAATTAGTGTAGAATTTCTATGTAATTCTGTTTAAAGTTAATTGAATGCATCTACTTAAATAATATAATTTATAAATCGTGCCAGGTATATTATAATATGGATTAATAATATATATTAAATGCATTATGAGCCTGTATTTTATTTATTATGTAGGAAGATCATTTTTTACAGCCATTCCTGAAAGTAAATCTTTTAAAGCTAGACAAGCGTGTTAAAAATGTATTATACGGCAGCGTGCGAGTACTTTCAACACTAGTGCAGAAAATATTTAACACTGACATTTAACTGCGTGCGCCGATTGTCAATTCTTTCCCATCACACATAACAAGGCAGCAATCGGAACTTTTGCAATACAGCGGTTCAAACAATTCAGGCCCTCGGGCAAGATAATAGTAGGCCTAACAATCACTTGGTTTTCAGAATAAACTTAGGTTGCCATTACTCATAAGTAAGTTTAAAAATAATATTTCACAGAATAATAGTGTTTTCCTTTATTTTAGTTATCAGTTCACTTAATTTCTGAATATAACGCTTGTTTACACTGGCAAACACTTCTAGAAGCATGCTGAAGTAGAAATATGATTATTTGATTACCGTTATCTGGCCCCAAAGCTGAATTGCTGGCCTACATTTTTAAAAATGTTTTTTTTTTTTGGATAAGATATGTATAGAAATTAAATAAATTGCTCCAACTCTCTTGTTGATAATTATACGAAACATTTAAACATTATATTGAATTACAAAAAATAGGAAGTAGCCGTGATTGGACAGCGGAACTCTTGAGCTGGAGTCGCCTTACCACAGAGCTATGTCACTGCTTGGTTGTAATATATTGTATTAAAGTTTTATTATTATAGGAAGGGGAATACAGAATTGCCTCCATACCAGCACGGAAGAACGCTGTCTAAAAATACTGTACGACTGAAGTTAAAGATTACTTTATTTTGTTCGTAGTGTTGCTTCACTCAGCATGCGACCTCGTTTCGCTGCAAGCATTTCTAGTCAGAAAATAAATAGTACATTATACAACGAGCCTATAATGATAGAAATTAAGGCGCGAGTATGTTTGTTTATGAAACGAGCGCAAGCGAGTTTCATAAATTTGATACGAGCGTCTTAATTACCATTATAGGCAAGTTTCATACGACTTTTTATGCTCGACCATATTTCTAACTTGAAATTATTCAGAAGTATTCATTTTATTTGTATCTGACAGAAGATCGGAAGTGACCTTGTTCATAGCTCTTAAATTGTGAGATGTGCGCAGACGCGAAAGTATTGATTTTTTCCGAGGAACAATAATGTCATTGACCTTGATGTAATGTAACTTGAACTAATTTTGATATAACCTGGAAATTAATTTAGAATTGAAAAACGAGATGACAAATTGAATTTATTTGAATATTATTTACAATTAACGATAATTATTATATTAACAGAACATAACCTTCTGCGACAGTATTGGATTTCCAGCCTCCGTGACGTTACCCTCGTTATCTTTCGATTGCATATCCGATAATAATCGAAAACCTGAACTTTAATGAATAGGTGTACTTCAATGACATGCATTAAAGGACTGCTACCAGGTGTATAATTACTACATTTCGGCATGGCCGAGCATAAAACTCTTTTTAACACTTGTATCGTAAATAATTATTAAGTTGTCTTTATACTGACACAATAATAATTTATTAATTGACATGACATTCGTAACATGATATAATTACTTAACAGTGTCCAAATACGTAGGAGACATTAGAGAGTGTAAATTCCTCTTCTTGTTATCGATTATTACTAATGTTCCCTCATGTATGTTACTATGTATTTCAACCTGAATTAAGAATACATTTGAAGTGGTTGTGTCCATTCTTCTTTTCACTTTTCATAAATGATTCAACCGTCTTCCTGTGGTACTAATACATCGACAAAGTATTTACTTTTTTCTAATAGAATTTGTTCACAAAAGAAGATAGTGGCGAAATGCTGAAATAGCAAGCTGCCTACCCTTCTAAAACCTGCCCGAAAACCATTCCTGTGCATCAGAAAATTAAAGTGTTGAATTCCGATCTGTGGAGTTGAAAGTTGTTACCATAGCAGTCGAACTGATGGTGTACTTTCTCCTTTTATGGAGTTTTACAACTCATTGGAAATGCCGAGCATACTCTCCCAGATTCTTACACAACACTAAACTTTATAAAGTAGCAGGACAACCCGTATGTGATTTTAATGCCGCAAAGCGAACTCAAGAGATAGAAGGCAAAAAGGACACAAATACAGTCTCTATAAGAAACGAAGAAGTCTACAATATCTTATACCGAATAGAGCTTAGATCCTCCGGGTACTACAAACACACCGACGATAGAGAAAACATTATCGAAGTATAGCTTGACATAAATTTTATATGAGTAATCTAAGTTTAAAATGGTCTGTGGGTGGTCAGATAAACCCAAACAAATCTGATAAACAGACTTACAATTTTAAGGTTAAGGGGAGAGGATGGTATTTTTAAAAAACTTTTTTCCTATTTGGTGTAAATTATTAATTTTTTGTATGTAGAGAGCTCATAGCTGTGGCAACTGAACCAAAAAAAAATATTTTGAAAAATAATTATTTGGGGGCCCAAATTTCAAAAAAATATACCCAATGCAGGACTGTACTAATACCGATATATCTAAACCGTTTTTAAAGATAGATTCGAACAGTTTTTGCAATGTATTTGCAAAAGTATGTTCTACAAACTGTCTGTAACAGAATTTTGATATTAGTCCCTACGTTTGTAAAATAAACAATTAAAATTTAGTGACAATTTTCTGATTTCCTTTCTTGCAAACAAACGGACGTATTTTTCAAATGAAATCAATTAACAAAATTCTGTCACAGAGAAAAGTTTCCCAAAAGTCTAAAGAATGTGTGTTCTAAATTTCCTGCATGTATCTTTAATAGTTCAGAAATTATATCCATTTTGTCTGGTAATGCAGCAAAAAAAAAAAAAATGAAGTTACTGGAAACCGATAAAAGCGGGCGTGTGATTTAAAAATCCATAGCGCAGGAAGTTTAAAAATGAAGTCTCAAGATCCGATAAGGGCACAAATACCCATAAAATGTTATGCAATGCATTCCACACATATCAAATTGTATTTTAAAGAAAAAAAAGTTTTGGAAATTTAATTTACCGGAAACAACAATAAAAGTGGACGAGTGATTTAAAAATCCATAATGCAGGAAGTTTAAAAATGGCGATCCACACATATCACAGAGTATTTTAAAGAATATATATATTTTTTTATTTAATCATTTTTCATAAAAAATGCCATCCTCTACCCTTAATGAGAACATTCTGAGTCCAACCAAGGGAACGTAGAATTGCCATGGTGATAGCTGTAGACCTGGGGTTGGAGGGTGGTTTCGAACCTAAATCCCAGCCAAAGCATCTCTCATTCTGCCCTCTGAACCGTAAAGCAATGCCTGGTCGGAAAATCCTCTAACGTACTGTTTTGTGTCGCTGTGTACCTCGTGGATTTACAAACAAAAATATTTAAGCGGTTGAACCGCAAGAAATTTCCGCAGGTACATTTACGTTGCTTCAATACCCAGGTAATACTAACCCGCAATCGTCGGATTTGTAGTGGTTTTCGGACTTGAATCCTTTTAATTACGTAACAAGTCTCCTACAGCCACCCTTACTCCCTCTGGTCTTGCGATATCCTCACATGGGTAGCGTTAAATATTTTTTTTGTTTTGTTTTCCTGTTTTCTCTTTCACCTTTCGACATCGAGGTTGTATTTTGTATTAATCACACACATAAAATAGACACAAAACGCTATTATTCTAGTCTCTTTTACTGCTATAATATTTACGAAAAATTAATTATTCAGTCTTGTATACATTCTCTTATAATAATAATAATAATAATAATAATAATAATAATAATAATAATAATAATAATAGCCTAATGTGTCCCTTGAAGGGCAAAGGCCTCCTGCTAGAGGGTAGCTCTGTTTCACTAACGCGGTGAGCTACTCCGCGTTAGGTTGTGTCTAGTGTTTCTTTGTCTGGTTGGAGTTGATTTCGCTGTCACTTTGATTCTCTTATACATTCTCTTATAAAAGTTACATAATCACTGATTTATTTTTCAGTTAATAAATGAAAATTAAATAAATAAATAAGTAAAAATTAAATAAATAAATAAAAATAAATACAAATTAAATAAATGAATATAAATAAATAAATAAATAAAAATTAATACACATAAAATTAAATAAGTATAAAAATAAATAAATATAAAAAAATAAATGGATAAATAAATATAAAAATATAAATAAATATAAAAATAAATTAATACATATAAAATAATTAAATAAGTAAATAATTAAATTATTAAATAATCAAATAAATAATCAAATAATCAAGTAAATAATTAAATAAATCATTAAATAAATATTTAAATTAGTAATTAAGTGAATAAATAAATAAATAAATGATTTCACTGCTGATGTTAATGTACCCGATAGACTAGTTTCGATGTTATTTTTATCATTTTTATCATCTGCTGGATCTGAGTATTAATTAATTAATATTTTTATTATCGGAAAACTTTATTAAATAGTATCAAAGGTTCACAATAAATTCTAAGAATATTACTTTTTAAAAGGAAATCATTGAGTCGTAAAATAAATATCGATATTCACCCGAAATTTTAAGAATGTTCTTTATATCTGAATTTTGAAGCAGGTAATCCTTTATTAAATAAGAAAAAATAACCCACTCAGGAAATTCTGTCTTATTTGATTATAAACTAATTTCTAAATGGCGAATATTGATGACCTAAAGATAGCTAAAAATGGCATTGCAATCACATAAAAATGCACTAAAATTAAAAAGAATAGTTATACACACATTGTGCCTCACTTTCGACATAAAAGCTACCCTCGTCACATTGTTATCAACATGACCAACGACTAAAAGTCACTTTTGTTAGTAAAGAAACGTATTAAACAGTGGAAAAACAGCAACTATGTTTTTATGCATTATTACTGGAAAATGAAAGAAAAATGTTTTAAATGCTATAAAAACAATAAACGTTAGAGAAAATAATTTTAATTGTCACAAAAGTGACGGCAAAAATACAAAATTATGCAATATAACAATTACACATTTTGTTTTCTTGTAACATAAAATGAAATATTACATTAAAGAGTATCGTTTTAAAGTAGAAAGGAAAGTAATGCCATTTCAGCCACATCCGCCTCTACTGTCCGCATTTCACGAGAATATCCGAGCAAGGAATGTGAGTTTTTCCCCCACTCTTATAACTTACCCCCAACACGAAAGAGTCCGGTCATTGACTGAGTTTTGTTTGTCACAGCCGGCCAATGACATCACCCCATCCACCTTCTCCTTCAAGGACGCCGAGTTACTGGCTTAATCTCTCCTCTTACCCCGCAAGGACTACACTCCCCTCGCAGGGATCATCTCGTGAAATTTAGACAGTAGTGATAAGCAATATATTCCACCCCTATTGCGAAGTACAAAATAAAGAAATAATTTTAAACAAAAAAATTACACAGTACTTTTTGCTCTATTTGAGCAAGAGAGGAATGTTAATTCTACAGTGATCGTCACAAGCAGGTATGTACAGTATTCCGTTTTTGGGGGCATATTTCCAATTAAAAATCCCAGGTCTGACCACAACTCGAACCCGGGTATGCTAACGGCCTAGCCCAAGTGAGTAGCGCTTGGCCGGTACCAACACAACGATCTATAATAAGATTTTAATATTTATAGTATAATATTTAATAACTCTAGAAAATTGTGTCATATATGTTAGCCCGTTTTCCTATACACATTTTAATTATTAATGCCTCATATATGCGTGCAAATATTTTTAATCGAGTGAGAAATGATGTATGACACCACTGCATTCCAATAATAGGATTATTGGGGTTTGGTCTGAATCACAGGGTGTAATGATGCAATAAATGAGATTCTGTTAACAAGAAATTATGGCAGAAATAATCTACAGTATATGCACCACACCACTGGTTGACCATGCAAGAAATTTGATACCAGTTTGTATACACAAAATTATCAATTTTTATGTGAGGGCAATATATTTTATCCCGTGGTTTCATACTGGAAAGGTGCTTATTCCAGGCTTCGACCAACAGCTTTTGCATATAATCGTTTCGAGCAGTTATTTGGAAAACTATAATTAGTGGAACAAAATGGTGAGTTCTAGATATATATAAATCCGCGTAAAATATAGGCACGTTCGCGTTATGGTAATGGTTTACATTCAGTTACATTACAGTCTTCAGTCTTCCTTAACATAATAATAATAATAATAATAATAATAATAATAATAATAATAGTTTTATTTTCGTTGGCAGAGTTAAGGCCATAAGGCCTTCTCTTCCACTCAACCAGTCTTAATACAATACATATTTAAATTACTAATATATAAGTTTTAACGACTAGTAGACTACATATTTATTTAAATTTAGATAAACCTATAAGGTAAAATAGTAACTTAATTTATGAGCTAATTTAATTCAATCAATTATAATTAATTTGAGATTTGAGATAGCTAGCAAAATGATGAAAATGAATTTAATATAAGCTTACTAGAACTATGTTACAGGGAGAAAAGAAATATATATATATATATATATATATATATATATAAATCTAAAATATATGTCTATAATGAGAATATTATTGTAATTGCCATTAGAGGTTTTGTAAATCTATTTAGAGATATTAATGATAATAATATTAATGATAATAATAATAATAATAATAATAATAATGGACAGATGTTAGTTTCATTATATGTAACAAATATTAATCAGTAATTAATTTGTTAAGTAACAATTTATGTAATTTTGACCCAAATGAAGTTATTGTCCAACAACCCCTTACATCACTCGGTAGCGAATTCCAATTTCTAGCAACTGAAACTGTATAAGATGAAAAATATGAAGATGTCTTGTGGTAGGGTATAATGAATAAATTGTTATGATGAGATCTTGTACTTAGCTGATGATATGCGGATAAATTTTGAAAACGAGAAGCCAAATAGATTGGGGTAGCGGTCCTATTATAGGCTATTATATGCATGTGCTAATGTATCCACTCAATCATCAAGCTTTTCCTTGCTACTAAATGAACCAGTAATCTGAAACGCAAGGGAAAATATATTTAAATAAATATGACGAGTTACGAAGAAAACATGTCTGCATTCTTATTAAAAATCCTTTCACAGATCGTAATATTTCAATGCTATATTTCTTTATTTAATGAGTATATGATACAGAGAACAGAGAAGCTAAGAAAATTTCAAGACTAAATCGAAAAAGAATTAGTGTCTGGGGGTGCTATTCATAGACATTTCGCTAGCCCGCGCTACGAGCGTGCAAAACTAGCCCCGGCTATCGATTGGTTACTTGTGCAGGATTCATATCACATCATATCGCAAACACTGGTTTATGAATACCGGTACGGAAAACGTTAGTTCGCTCATCATCCACTGGAAGCCCGTGCTAAGAATGTCTATGAATACGGCCCTGGAAGATAACGCATAATTTATAATGATAAACGCACGGCTCCCAGATATGGAGGATACCTCTGAATATATTGATTAAGCAGTCGCAGACAGCCGCTAAGGAGTGGTCCTCCAGCTTGGGGGTTGGGCGAAGGGCTAACAACCCATCACCAGTAAAAAAAACAGGTTGTTAAGAAACCCCAAAATAAGATTCTTCACCTGACATAATTAGGAACATTAAATCCAGACGTTTGGAATGGGCAGGACATGTAGCACGTATGCGCGAATCCAGAAATGCATATAGAGTATTAGCACAGTCTAGTATATACAGTCACGAAGCTCAATACGTAATAAATATGCATACATGGATAGTTGCTCACCACTAGGATCGTTACTATCGCCTATTACAGACAATGCGAAATAATACTGGCACAGTCTATTGTAAAGGCAAAGAGAGAGGTTTGGAAGTAAATCCCGAAAAGACAAAGTATATGATTATGTCTCGTGACGGGAATATTGTGCGAAATGGAAATATAAAAAATGGAAATTTATCTTTTGAAGATGTGGAGAAGTTCAAATACCTTGGAGCAAAAGTAACAGATATAAGTGATACTCGGGAGGAAATTAAACACAGAATAAATATGGGAAATGCCTGTTATTATTCGGTTGAGAAAATTTTATCATCCAGTCTGCTGTCAAAACATCTGAAAGTTAGAATTTATAAAACAGTTATATTACCGGTTGTTCTTTATGGTTGTGAAACTTGGACTCTCACTTTGAGAGAGGAACATAGGTTAAGGGTGTTTGAGAATAAGGTTCTTAGGAAAATATTTGGGGCTAAGAGGGATGAAGTTACAGGAGAATGGAGAAAGTTACAAAAACACAGAACTGCACGCATTGTACTCTTCACCTGACATAATTAGGAACATTAAATCCAGACGTTTGAGATGGACAGGGCAAGTAGCACGTATGGGCGAATCCAGAAATGCATATAGAGTGTTAGTTGGGAGGCCGGAGGGAAAAAGACCTTTAGGGAGGCCGAGACGTAGATGGGAAGATAATATTAAAATGGATTTGAGGAAGGTGGGATATGATGACAGAGACTGGATTAATCTTGCTCAGGATAGGGACCAATGGCGGGCTTATGTAAGGGCAGCAATGAACCTCCGGGTTCCTTAGAAGCCAGTAAGTAAATACACTCTATTGTTCCTAGCACCCTCAAAACTCGAGCTTCGTGACTGTATATATTAGACTGTGGTATTAGTTGGGAGGCCGGAGGTAAAAAGACCTTTGGGATGGCCGAGATGTAGACGGGAGGATAATATTAAAATGGATTTTAGGAAGATGGTATATGATTGTAGAGACTGGATTAATCTTGCTTAGGATAGGGACCGATGACGGGCTTTGTGAGGGCCACAATGAACCTCCGGGTTCCTTAAAAGCCATAAGTAAGTAAGTAAGTAAGTAAGTAAGTAAGTATACGCGTATCTCCAAAATTCTAGTCCTATATTATGTTACACTATTACACTTTGTCTTTTCTCCGTTAAAACTTTTCTTGTGTGTCTTTGTAAAAGTTACCTTGAAACATTTATGCTCGTATTGCTCGAAGAGAGTTTATTGAAACTTATCCCAATGCAGTCCCACTTCAAGAAGTGCTACACAAAGACTAGTGATGAAATTTTAAAACGAGGGTTCAGTAGTGTTGGACAAAAGAGCATTCCCTAACACGAACTGTTTTAACTGAGTGTTTGGCTCGAATCCCACATATTAAAGGAACTCTAGGCTCATAATGGACATGAAGTAAGAAGATTTTCAGTTGAACTTAGACGATATCAATCATGTATACGAGAGAAATGACGAATAACTCATTGCTTATTTTCTGTGGTTTTCTTCAACCGTAAGGCGAATGTCAGGAAATCTAGGGCGAATCATCTGCCTCGTCTTGCCAAATACCATCTCGTTATTGCTATTTCTATCGACGCTAAATAACCCAGTAGTTGATAGCGTCGTTAAATAACCAAGTAAAAAATAAAATATGTACTGTAAAGTAGGTTTCAGAATCCATTTCTGCTTCCGCCATTGTAGGCAGCATTTTGCCGGCCGATGCTAGAACTGTAGCCCGGGAGCCAGATCCAATGCTACGGCAGCCATATAGACTACAGAATGAACCGTATGTAATGTCATTAATTTCAAGACGTTATTCTTTTTTATATTTTAAACAAAAATGGTTTAATGTAATTTTGCTCGCTTTTGCTTCCCTTTTGAGAAAAAAGTTATTGGATCTTAAATATTTCATAGCGTATTTTGAGAAAGATACTGAATTAATTCCCAATATGCACAGTCAATTTCAAAGAGCAGTGTATTATGATAGCAAGTTATTGAGATAATTTTAGTTTTGTTCTTTAAATGTGTAGAAATTTGATCCCAACAAATGTAACATTTTTACAATTATTTTCAGAACCAAAAGTAAGCTGCTAACTTATTACTTTAGCGGTTAAACTCCGTTTACATTTCTAATTTATATAGTTTAAGAAATATTCAAAACACTACACTTTCACTGTAGAAATAAAGAAGACTCTCCAATCAGTGAGCCTGGTTGTCCAAGTTCAGCACGAATTAGTATTCTTAATGATGTTCCTACTATACCTGATCATGCACCAAAAATAAAATACAAAGTTCCAATATCATTTGGATCAAATTCCTCCAAATTTAAAGGACAAAACTAAAATTCTTTCAAACATTTTTTATCATAATACATCGGGAACCCTGCTTATGAGTTAGCGCAATAGATCCTGAAAGCTCGCAGTGCTGGATCATAGTGGTCTCCTCCAGAACTTCCATTCCATTCCATTCCATTCCATTCCATTCCATTCCAATTAATTGTTTTGTTAGGTTTTTTCTCCTTATCAAACATTTGCCCCTTATTTCGTTGTCATCCAATAGATTCATTTTCTACGCAGCGTGTCTCAAACTATGGTCCTCGAGGTCTGCCCTTGTGGTCCTTCAAAAAGGACAGAAGAAAAAATAAAATTCAAACGAAATGCGTACCACATTATAGCTGAATATCTGAGTTTGGAAATGACACATGGCAATCTCCTTTCACTCTTTCTCCCAGTACTGATATTTTATTACATGTACTACCATACCTGTCTACCGACTTCCCACTTTACTCTCAGCAACAAAAGAGGGATTTAAAGCACTATGAACGTGGTGTTTCTCGCCAGCTTTTTCTTGCACATCAGCTGATGACATGTGGCTAATACATTGGCATATCTTTCAGATGTATTCTCAAAACTATACGAACTAAATCTCTCTCTACAAGGTAATTCTTTGACTGTTCTCAATGCGCATGAGAAAATGAAGATGTTCGAGAGGAAACTTGGTTTGCGGGTCAGTTCCATAAAACAGAGAATTTCCTTCACTATTTCCAAACCTAGAGTCGTTTTTTGTTTGAAAATGATTTCGTTATTGGAAAAGAATTGTGCAATGACGTATGTTCGCATCTCGAAAGTCTGAGGTTACAATTTGAAACTTATTTTCCAAGTAAATATTACAAATTTTCAGGAGTTCGTGATTGCGATATTGAAAATAAACTTTCATTTGAGTGAAAGACAACAGTTAATTGAACTCTCGAATGACACCGGACTTAAAATGAAATTCCAAGCGGAAAGTATGGTTAATTTCTGGACCTCATCACAAATGAAAACATAATATAGTGTACTGTACAATGGTGCTTTACAGATTATAATTCAGTTTGCTTCTACGTATCTGTGTGAGAAAGAGTTTTCATCACTAACTCTAATAAAAACGAAGTAGGCTACCGAAATCGACTCGATGTGTGTGACGATCTCCGACTTAAGCTTACCAGCATATGTCCAAATATAGAACAACTGTGCAAGAATCGGCAGGCTTATCCATCTCATTAATGTGAGTACTAAAATATATTTATTTTGTTTAGTTAATAAGTTAAAGATTATCCAAACTCTAATGATTTTTTTCTATTAACAGTAACTTAATTAGTTGATACTAATATAAAATTAAACGAATTCAACAAATTTTAATTAATTAATTCTGTTTTAAAATATAAGTATACTGGTATTCAAATATGCTACGAAAATGATAAATTTGCTTTCGAAGGGAACAAGAGTAAGGTAGTCCGCTGAAATGTTCTGATTTTAAAAAGTGGTCTCCGCTTCAAAAAAGTTTGAGAAACACTGGTTTAGAGGCCTCAGTCTGCGGCATTTAGAATCCATTTAATGTATTGTGGAATTAAATGGAAGCCATGAGTGTGCCTGAAGTACAGGGACATCATTTTATTTTTACTAACATTTTTAATATTAACCTGGCTATACCTTTGGATCAACACCGTTTGCTATCCCTTTCCACAATTGGAGTTCGTTGATACTGGCGTAATATACAAACAAATCACTTCGCTAGGTATAGGAGGGAAGTAAAGTAGTTCATCCATTTACGTAAACTAGGATATATGGCGCTTTTGTGTTTGATCATTTTCATTAGGTTTTTGTTTAATCAAAATACAATACAGTATTAACAATGAGTGTTTTTACTCACGAACTGAGCTATCCATGTGGACGTATTCATTATGCAATGTATATTGTACTGTCTACAGCACATTAGCGTACAATATAGAGAATGAAGTTAAATTGAAAAATAATCATAATATGGATATTTAAACACATTTTTCAAAATGGAGGCCGTTCATTTAGAATACAGGCTTCAGTTCTAATGTGCATATTACCGAATTATAGACTACTGTACGTAATTTCAATTACCAGTTTCGTCCTTCGTACTGGTAACTCATGTTGGAATAATTCTATGCCTACTCTATAAAAGAGTACCTTACGCACTGTAAATTCAATCTTCACTTCTGCCCGATCCGAAAAGATAAAATTACTCAGACATACTATCTACTGTCCGTCCAAGTAGTTATGTCGTAGGGTCGTAGAAAGGGAGGAAATCACCTGACAATTAATTACTTAACGAGGCCCTTTTATTTAAGTTATTCTAAACAGTTGTATAATATTACGTAGACGTCCAATTCCTAACAGAAATTAATGATCTCAGAAAAGAGCTAAGACAGCCCA
The DNA here is from genome assembly GCF_040183065.1 of Periplaneta americana. Classification (NCBI taxonomy): domain Eukaryota; kingdom Metazoa; phylum Arthropoda; class Insecta; order Blattodea; family Blattidae; genus Periplaneta; species Periplaneta americana. Next base: position 168,449,742 of record NC_091126.1, on the reverse strand, counting down.
GCCACTAGCTGGCGAATAAAAGCAGGTGGGGGAAACCGGGATACGACGTAGGCAAATGGACGACAGTACCTGTGCGAAAATGATTCAATATTGAAAGCTCTTTTGTCACTGGAAAACGCGAACATATTTTTGGAACGTACTGTTTGCTATGACTGTAAGGCTACTATGACTGTATATACGGTCTTGGATCTGCGTGGAGGACAGTTGAACCTCATTAGTAGAAGGGGTGGGAGTGAAGTACATACAAAAACTCACGTACAATAAAAATTGAAGCAAAAATAAAATGATGTCCCTGTATTTTTTCTGATACCCCTGAGAATAATAATTGAGCGGTTATGAAATAACAAAATGTAGCATGCAATTTTCCTTTAAAACTCTTCTATGAGAATGGCGCATTGCGTCTAACGTCTGCAAAATTCTGTCATACGTTTTGTCAGAGTTTTCACGTGACCGAATTCAGAAAAGTGTCATAATCGATGACAACACGTCCCTCTTAATTGCTCATCAATTTCCTCTTTACGATAATCATGTAACATTTCCATAAGCCTGGTAGCAAACAAAATCTAATGGAAGCAGAATGAGCGCTTGTTTGCCGTTAACCACGGGACACATGCGCTGGAGTGGACCGGGAAAATTTATGTTTGCGGGAAGATGGGGCCCAGGGCCCAGAACCCTGCCCCTGCCCTGCTGCGACGGAGGGGATGGAGCGAGGCGCACAGCTCTGTGTCGGTTACAACCCTCCCGCATCCCCCACACCCTCGCAGCTCCAGATGGCACAGGGTTAAGTGATATACAGTACGCTTTTGAATTATTGATTCCGTATCGAAAATATTTATCTCATAATTTAAAAAATAATAAAAAACAAACGTTCCTGTTACTTTCGAGCAAAAGGAAATATTTCTGCTCCATGCGACTTATATTTTGTCTTTATTTAAGGGGTGGACAAAGAATGCAGCGGGGTACTGCTGACAGAAAATGTCATCAATGGGAACATTCTTCAACACTTGGCACATAACCTATTCATATATTCATATTCTTTATTTGCCTGAAGGTACAAGAATACAAGAGTCCTCGTATTAAAAGAGTAAAACATAATAAAATTTAACTAAAATAATAATAATAATAATAATAATAATAATAATGATAATGATAATGATTTATTTAACCTGGCAGAGTTAAGGCCATACGGCCTTCTCTAACACTCAACCAGGAGTAAAAACTGTGTTACAGAAACACTACAAATTTACAAAGTATACACAAAACTGAATAAGATAATAATAATAAAATGTAAACAACAAGTAAGAAGAAATCAGACATAATATATATAACATAGAGAAGGAAAGAAAAAAGCATAATAAAATGTGAACAGCAGGTAAAAAATAAATGAGGCCTACAAAGTATAAAAAATAACACAATTAATAATAATAATAATAATAATGATAATAATAATAATAAGAATAGTAATGATAATAATAATAATAATAATAATAATAATAATAATAATAAATAATAATAAAATAATAATAACAGGCCTAATAGTAATAATAATACTAATAGTAGTAATAAAATAGTGCAGTACAAAGCATACAATGAATACAATATCTTTAAGTATACACAGTAAGGAAAATTATGTTTATATTTAGCTCAACTTATCACATTAGAGATATACCATTATCGGAAAATATGAAAACAAAAATATAAAATAAGTTAAATATCACTAGAACATTAAAAAAAATGTGAATACGTGGAAACATGCAATACAACACTTGTCATAATAATAAGTTAGTTTGGCAACTCGTCATAAGATAATTTTCTAACTTGGATTTGAAAGATTTCATTGTTCGGCAGCCCTTGACTTCAGGCGGCAGAGAGTTCCAGTGACGAGAGGTAGCAACAGTGAAAGATGAGGAATACAGAGATGATGTGTGAAGTGGAATTTCTAGCGTGTTATCGCGTTGTGATCGAGTATTAATATTATGATATCGAGAGAGAGTATGAAAACGAGCGAATAAATAATACATCATTTTCAAAAAATTCATTCATATTATAAATGGGATTATTTTGTAGCCATCTCTTAATCTGAAATTTAAATTGTGTTTCATTAAGTGCCTTTATATTTGTAGGTATCTTATTATATACTTTTATTGCAGTAATTACATAGCTTGATTGTGTTTTTTGCAACCTGACATGTGGTACATTTAATTGAACATTATTTCTTGTTTCGTAGCGATGCAGATTTACTCTACTTGTGTAATTAGTAATATTCTTGTTTACATACATTAAAAGTTCAAAAATATATAGATTGTAGACTGTCACAATCTTTTCATTTTTGAAAAGAGATCTATATGATAGTCTGGGTGGTGACATTGTTATAATACGAACTGCCTTTTTCAGAAGTAACAATGTTTGGATGGTCAGAACTATTTCCATATGAAAGTAATCCATATCTAATAACACTTTCAAATAGTGCATAGTAAACTTGTTTTAAATAATGTTTGGGAATCTTGTACACGATACTTCTCAAGAGATAAATTACTCTAGAAATTCTTTTACATTCATAACTGACATGGCTATTCCACCTTAGTTAAGATCCAAATACATACCCAGCATCTTTACACACGATCACAACACTCCTCAATATTATCCATTCCTTCCCACTGAACATCCTCATATTCATCTTCTTTCACTGTGGCTGTTCCTCGGCTTTGGAATTCCCTACCGAGTAATGTCAGGGACTGTCAGACATCAAACCAATTTAAGAATAGGCTAACGAAATATTTTTCTAGCAATTCTTGTTAACAATAACAGCTGTTTCAGGTTTCTCAATGTTTAATGGTTATATATATAACAGAATAAATATTTAAATTTATGTCATTATTATTATCATTATCATTATTATTATTATCACTATTTCTTACCAATGTTTATTATTGTCACACTACCATTACTTATCCAACTTTCATTATTTACTTTCATGTTGTTTTATGGTCTAGATATTAATGTTATAACTATGTAACCAATTGTATTCAATTGGAATTAGAGTCTGGCTGGGCGGAAGAGAAGGCCTACTGGCCTTAGCTCTGCCAGATTAAATAAATAAATTATTAATTATTATATTTGTTATTTATAACGGTGATTTCCAATTAGTGGAGGTCGTGAACACTGTTTTTACAATAATTGTAATAATTCATCCCCCTCTTATTTATTCGCTCGTTTTCATATTCTCTCTCGCTATCATAATATTAATACTCGATCACAACGCGATAACACGCTAGAAATTCCACTTCACACATCATCTCTGTATTCCTCATCTTTCACTGTTGCCACCTCTCGTCACTGGAACTCTCTGCCGCCTGAAGTCAAGGGCTGCCGAACATTGAAATCTTTCAAATCCAAGTTAGAAAATTATCTTATGACGAGTTGCCAAACTAACTTACTATTATGACAAGTGTTGTATTGCATGTTTCCACGTATTCACATTTTTTTTTATGTTCTAGTGATATTTAACTTATTTTATATTTTTGTTTTCATATTTTCCGATAATGGTATATCTCTAATGTGATAACTTGAGCTATATATAAACATAATTTTCCTTACTGTGTATACTTAAAAATATTGTATTCATTGTAGGCTTTGTACTGCACTATTGTATTACTACTATTAGTATTATTATTACTATTAGGCCTCTTATTATTATTTTATTTATTATTATTATTAATATTATCATCATTATCATTACTATTCTTATTTATTATTATTATTATCACCAATAATTTTCTTATTTTTTTATACTTTGTAGGCCTCATTTATTTTTGACCTGCTGTTCACATTTTATTATGCTTTTTTCTTTCTTTCTGTATGTTATATATTATGTCTGATTTCTTCTTACTTGTTGTTTACATTTTATTATTATTATCTTATTCAGTTTTGTGTGTACTTTGTAAATTTGTAGTGTTTCTATAACGCAGTTTTTACTCCTGGTTGAGTGTTAGAGAAGGCCGTATGGCCTTAACTCTGCCAGGTTAAATAAATCATTATTATTATTATTATTATTATTATTATTATTATTATTAACACCCTACTCTCCAATTTTGACGTAGTATGCTTCTTTCCCCGCACAGAGTATGGGCACCTATCCCGGGACCCGTAGTGAAACAAAAAAATGGCAGAAATTCAAATAATGTAACAACACTAAAGCCTGGTTCACAATAAACCGGGGACGTAAACGACGAGAACGAAAGCGGAAATAATGTTAAAATAAATGTATTTAAATGGGAGCATCCACAGTAGTTAATTGTGAATGCTCACATTTAAATACGTTTATTTTAACATTATTTCCGTTTTCGTTCTCGTTGTCGTTTCCGTTCCCGGTTTATTGTGAACCAACCTTAAGTCACAGCCGAATGTTAACGTTATTAATAATTAGATCATGAGTCAATATAACTTTTATGACCACACCCAATGATGCCACCTCCTCTCCTCTTTATGGATATGTGAGCGCCAAATCTGGTATAAAATTATCCGTGCCGCGCGGCCTCTCTCAGTAATATCTCGACATCGACAGCAGCTACAGATCTGTGCTCTCACTCGCATCATTTATAATCACAAGTTCTGCAATATTAAAGTGATAATACACACTTATAATATATTCCATTAATGCCGTCACGTTTTGAAGTTTAGGCCTACAGAAAGTACTTAACCCCACTTCCACTCCTATGTCAGTACGTTGTATAGGCTACAACAGACACAGATAGCCATTCCTACTAGAAGTGACATGCCGCTGAACTTCTAAACTGTTGGCATACATCTGAAGCCAGTGCTAATTATGTCGATACTACTCTAGCATGAACACCACTGAAAATCAGAACACAAAATACAGACAAATCAACCCTCACGTGCACAGTACAGGTGGAGATAGAAGAGACAGTTTTCGTTTTATTAAGATTAAGAATGAGACGACTTTAATGGAATTCAGTGTATGATACACTTTGAGTGAACTATAGCCAAAAGCTTTGGAATTTCGCTTCATTTGAAGAGAAAATAGGCTTATATCATATACCTCTCATTAATTACTTCTCTATCATAGATCTATACTCGCCATTTGCACACTGAAACACAAAACTTTCAAACATACGTAACTATAGCTTAATTCCCGAGACCAGGTGTCGTATTCTACGTGCTGATGTACCCTCATACAGCACAAACTTTTTTTATAACTTATCCATATAGTAGTTAACTGTGTGAAAAAATTCGTTAGGAAAAATTAGGGTAGACCTTAATTAGGTAAAACAGACCACAAAATAAAAATAAAATCTACTTTTAAGAAAAATAAATAAATTTAATTTTACAAACTCTATTACACGATAACAAAATGTAACATGTCGAGCAGTTACTCAACCTAAATATGATGCGAGACATCACGCCTTCTATCCCTTTTAAACTATTCCATACCCAGTTCAATGTTTCATAGTTCTTGTCTCAAAGCTGGATCAATATCCAGCAGATTCGTATGTTTTTTTCCTCACATAACAGAAAGGCACACAAAAAAGTACGACACACAAGAGAAAAGTATATATTACAATAAAATTCTCGTAACTTCTTATTAAAAATTTAAATTTAAATTATGGCTTATTTAACGACGCTCGCAACTGCAGAGGTCATCAGCGACGCTGGTATGCCCGAATTTTGTCCCGCAGGAGTTCTTTTACATGCCAGTAAATCTACTGACATGAGCCACATTTAAACACACTTAAATACCATCGAGCTGAGCCGGGATCGAACCCGCAACCTCGAGTACAGAAGGCCAGTGCTATACCGACTACTCTACCCAGGCAGACTGTAACTTCTTATACTAAGGATAGTATCCCAATTATGAGTTTTACGGATTCTCTGCAGGAAACTAATATTTGGAGCTATTCAGACCTCTTCATCAGTGGAGCCGAGAAAAGCGTATCCGAGAGGACACTAGCTTCATCTCGGGTTCCACATACCATATCATTTTTATTATTGCCTGAATTTGACCTTCAAAGTAAATATGCACATTATTACCTTGAAGAATAGTATTAAGATTGCTAAAGTATGCGATAACATCTGCTCTTTATTCCCCTTGTTCTCCTTATCTTCCCTTTTGTTTCCTCTTGTCATTACCTTGCATTCCCTTGTTATCCTCACATTGCTCTTGTTCTCTTCGCATTTCACAAAATTTTAAAACAAGTATTTAATGAACTAGCAAAAAATGAAATGTGAAAAGAGAAAAAGAAAAACACAGATATTACAGTAATTGAAACTTTATACTGTCTCCCTAAACAATAATTGAATTGGTCATTGCTAGAAGGTCCTTCGTCCAAAAATGTTAGTTCTGAATAAATCGAAAAAAAACTGTTTTTAAGAAATACTAATCTTCGTAGAGCAATGTGGTGACTGTCCATCATAAAGGTATATTTGTGCTTTCTGGAAGCACAATTTTTATTTTCTTGTCATATGTAGTTTGTATAATATTATTAATTAAAAATTCAAATTTAAGGGCCTTTTAGCAGTGAACTTAAAATAATTTCACATTTGGTTAAAAATGGAGTACTGTAATAAAATACAGGATTGTAAATTAAATAAACTACCATTATTTCAAGTTAAAAGTATATTTCTCTTCTTAAAATATATTTTAATTACGTATTACAAAGTTTTAGACCCTTGTTTTAAATCTAACTTGACGATTTCATTCTATATTTTCTCTATGTTCTGCTAGTGGAGAATTTACAACTTTCTCATAATAAGGTAACTGTTCATGGGGAATGTAGCATAGAAATTTCTTGATATCCTGCATTTTGTCTGGGTTGATTGCAATCAATTCATCGTAAGTAGGACGTTGGGGAAGGACTATGTTTTCAATTCCAGGTAGACAAAGAGCAAAGGTATGCCTAATACAACCATCATTGAACTTGGATGTTGAAACAATATGAGGAAGAGTGGCATTGTACATATATTCATAATAACTCGCAGGGGCGAATGACAACTTCGAACACCGAGGTACCTTTCTACCATAAGATTCTACAGAAAGACCTCTTTTGCAAAACATGGGCCACCAGTTAATGAGCGACTTTATTTTTGTGCATGCATAAATATTTTATATAGCCTATAAAGATTTTTGTGGCCTAAGGAAATAACATTTTTATGCAATATTCATTTACGTCAGTGATTCAGTGTAAATATTCTGAACTTATCTACAATCCTCACCAGTTCGTCTTTCAGCCACCAATTCTCCAGAGTAAGTCACATGTTCAGTGCCTTTATCTTTGGCTTTCTTTAATATATTTCGTTTCCAACTGCAAGTATCACTACATCTCTTTTTGCTTTTCAAACTCTCAGTCTCCATTTTAATTAGCCGAAATTGCGTATAATATAATAATTTGTATTAAAACACAAATAAAGATCAGAGCAGAATAAACAGACCGCTTCAAACAATGAAGATAGCAGATAGTATAGTAAGTATAAAGGTTTGTCATCAGATGGAAACACCGCTAAATGACAAGTTCACAGCTAGAAGGCCCTCTATCCTGGAGTAAGGGCATTTTAGCATGACACGAAAAATGAAATGCTCAACTGTGCGTGTGTATGAAGGCTTCAGGAAAGTCCTTTTAGCACAGATTGTGTATTTATGTGTAAGGATGTTGAATCTGTAGTTAACTCATTTTTGCAAAAATACGGAGAAAGGGCCTTTTAGCAATGACCAATTCAATTTTAATTCATTTTTTTAAACAAAGAGCATTAGCAAATTGAATGTTTGGTAATTTAGTTGTTATGTTGTTATAGAGCCTTGAACCGGAGTTGCTACTCTGATAAGCTACAGTTGTACACTAGTGTTCAAAGATATCTGACCTTCAATTTTCTGATCATGTAAGCGAACTTACAAACCACGGGAAAAGCCAGAACCAAAGATGTAAAAATTGACATACTTTGAAATAGTTCCACTGGTTCTCAATAGGTGAACCTATTATTAGGATGGGTAAAAAGTTATATTTGGAAAAATGTTGATGTAGATTCAGTATAAATTTTCTCATAATTGACAGTATCAGCGGTTTCCCGCTAAATCTAGTGTTTTTTTCACTAGAGGAGGATGAAATTTTGAATTTTATAATGCGGGTATATTTCTGTACTGTTGGCGACACTGACTGTTGTCTTCGCCATCTATAAGTAATATCTAAATAAGCATCACTTACAAGAACAAATTATCCAAGACTATCGATTAATAGGGATCAGGTGTCTTTGACTGTCAGTGTACATGTAGGTTCTGTCAAGCATATGTTGTCTGACTTTTAGTTTTATATTTATTTCAATACAAATTAAATATTTCGGTTTTATGTACGAAATTCAATACGACATTGTTATAAATTTGATGGATAGTAAATACGTTAAATTCAGAATACAACAGTTCTAAAAGATAATCAAATAGGCTGACTTACATACTTACTTACTTCCTGGATTTTTAGGAACCTGGAGGTTCATTGCCGCCCTCACATAAGCCCGCCACCGGTCCCTATCCTGAGAAAGACCAATCCAGTCTCCACCATCACATCTACCTCCCTCAAATCCATTTTAATATTATCCTCCCATCTATGTCTCGGTCCCCCCAAAGGTCTTTTTCCCCTCTGGCCTCCCAACTAACACTCTATGCATTTCTGGATTCGCCCATATGTGCTACATGCCCTGCCCATCTCAAACGTCTGGATTTAATGTTCCTAATTATGTCAGGTGAGGAATACAATGCGTGCAATTCTGTGTTGTATAACTTCCAACAAGTAATCTCCTATTTGTGTTATGCCGTTCCCATCTAACCTAACCTCCTGTACTCCCACAAAGTCTATTCTGTATCTAGATAGTTCTTTTGCTACTAATGTTACCCCTCCTGTTCTATATAGACTTGCAACATTCCAAGTACCAAACCTCAAAACCTTATTCCTTTGCTGTGGTCGTGCCAGAGAGTCAGTCTCATTCCGAGGCATATTTGAAGGTTTCGTAGCAAGCTATTTTTTACGGTGATGGGCTGTTAGCCCTTCGCCCAACCCCAAAGCTGGAGGACCACCCCTCATCGGCTGTCCGCGACTGCTTATTCAATATATTCACAGCTGCCCTCCATATCTGGAGGCCGTCTCCTCGATCCGCAGCCTGAGGACGCGCCATGCCGTTGTGATAGGGACCCACAATACGTGGAATCAAAGAGGCTTATTAAGAAATATTTTTATTATTCTTCCCTGTAGCAGTGTTATTGGCATGAGGGAGGTACTAAAAGCACAACCCCATCCTATGATACTATATTGTAATATAGCTTGTACTATTGAGAGGTAAATAATTCGTAAAGCATGTGAAATTTGTTGCTAGTAAAAACAGGACATTTAGCTTTATGTAATGGGCCCCTGATAGCAGTTGGCAACATTGAAAAGACGGCCATATTAGCTTTTAATAGCTACTCTGACGTGAACCCCATTGACTGCATATTAAAGCTATGCATTTGTCAATTTTTAGTTTTATATTTTTCAGTTTCTAATACGATTCTGAAACTGAAATCCTTTGTTCGCGGACACTATCGTTCCTGGAAAGCTCTGCAGTGGCTCAAAAAGAATTACATTACATTACGTTACAACTAGGTTAACTAAAACAAGGCTGCAATATAACATAAATCATTTGCACGGACAACTCTTCCAAATAGCATTGGTTGTGCTGTGTAATTCCCATTGTTACAGCTTTACATGGCCGCAGTGCAGAATGCACCTTCATTACGTGCATTCAGAATCGCCTTTTATGACTCCGTGTGCATGGGAAAGCAATTGTTTGTTACACATTATCGAAGGGAATAAATTATGAAATATGGATTCCTTATCGCACAGGTCGAGATAATCGATCAATATCCTGTGCCGAGACCAGCAAATATCCTGCGATAGCTGCACAGTCATCAAATTATGCAATTGTTAGGAAACGTTTATTGCCTTTATGTTCCGTTGCAATATTCCAGCCCATCAGCTACGAAATTCAACAGTTCAGATTACAATAATTTTTGCAACTGCTTTTTAGACAGGATAAAATGTGTCTGCTACAATTTTTACTACTGGAAATTAATAAAACGTCACCTTCCCTTATGTAAAATGTATATAATTGAATCGTTCGTTGTTGAAAGGAACTAAGTCCACATTTTTGTCAATTTTATTTTTTTTTTTATCGATTTGTAATGTAGAAATCAAGCTGCACCTGTTGGTGTTGGAAGGAACTTATCACTCATATTCCTTGTGCTTTATTTGAGATGGTCAATCTTGTCATTCGTTGTTGAAAAGAACTAACTCCTGTAGATAGTGCTTTTCAACATGGAACGACGAAGATTCCAGGTTGGCGGCCCTGTGCTAACAGTATATTCTGCCTCCAATATTTCGCGGGTTTTATATGAGTCTGCAGAGACTGTTGATTACTAGTTTTTTGTCGCATTAAATGTTCAGATTTGATTATTCTGTACTTGATAACAGTATCAGATAATGGAAGAAGCAATACACGAGAAATTGTAATCTTATTAGTCTATTACAGAAAACCTACCCTGAAGGACGAGTTCCAATCAAAACAAGCAAACTAGAAGATGTGAGGAAAGTTTATCGTTATGTTACTACATCAGGAGATAGCAAAGATTTCTATGATAAAATATTGCAATGGCTAACGGAACGAAAAGAAAACCTACTTTATTGAAAACAGTAATTATTTGTACTGTTGTTCTGTATTTACCCAAGAATAATAATATATTGGTTAATTAAACCAAATAATATGGATATTTTAAAAACTTTGTTTTGTTTTCTGAGTTATTCTCATTACAAAGGTGTATGATTACTGTAAACATTCTTTGTATTTTGTGAAAATAATGTATGTTATACTGTACCATGCAAGTAACATGTTTCATAGTTGATTTTTTTCTTAAGACTTGCATTACAGGTGAATTAATAAATTCCCAATTTGTTTTATAGGCCAAAATGTGTTTACATTTTTATAAATAGAGCATTTCCATGTTGAAAGGAACTAAGTCCAATGATGTGTTTTCTAGATTAGAAAGATTCTAATGACTGTGCGAATATTTTTAAGAGTCTAAAGTAATTCTGTATACCTATATTTTATGTGCACAATATATTTTGATTTAATCTTCGATAGATTACACACAAAACAGTTTTTTTCGATTATCTCAAAACTTTAAAATGTGGACTTGGTTCCTTTCAACAATAACCGATTCAATTATATAAATTGAATATTTCTTATTATTTCGATTCCTTAAAGAGGTTTATACACATTTATCTTTCATTTATTATTAATGTTTTCTAAATTGTGTACACTGAATTTATTCGTTTCCCTTCATCTTTACACTCACCCTCACTGCAGAGCAATGACCTCAACGAGCACTGCTACTATTTGCTGCGTCACAATACGTTAAATTTCGAATTGTCAAAAAAAAATTGGACGCATAAAAAACTTATTTGACGAAGCTTGTTCGCATTGACTTGATCTATTACCTCAGTAAATTAATTTAATAGATTCTTTTCCACCATATATATATATATATATATATAAAATTCACCATCTTATTTACTAACTCATGTACTAATTTATTCAGTAACTTATGTACAAACTTAGTAATTTATTTATGTATTTACTTGTGTAGTCATTCATTCATTCATTCATTCATTCATTCATTCATTCATTCATTCATTCATTCATTTTCCTTAACTTACTTATTCCCATTTCCTTACTTATTTTCCTTTATTTATTTGCATTTATTTACTTAATTATTATTAACTCACTCAGCTTAAATTTGAAAGTTTAACTTAGAAAGCATGTTGTAAATATTCAGATTGTCAATGTTAATACAGATAGTACAATATAATATTTGTTTTATTCAGTCTTATGACAAATCAGTTATTAAAACAATGACATATATTTCATAACATGTAGTCATTGAGTTTTATACAAAGTAAGTTACGAACGTTTTCGCCCATTCAGGCATCTTCAGGTTCTCTGTACAATATCTCATTATTAATCTATATGATAATTACAATGATAGTCGATGAGATGGACTGTTTAAAATTGATGCATGAATGGGCGAAAACGTTCGTAACTTACTTTGTATAAAACTCAATGACTACATGTTATGAAATATATGTCATTGTTTTAATAATTTATTTGTCATAAGACTGAATAAAACAAACATTATATTGTATTATCTGTAGTAAATTTGAAAGACATGGTGAGGACCTGTAAGCTAATACAATGAACTTAGGAATGGTCAGTGTTCTTCTGTGATTATATGCTTAACAAATATTAATTATTAGAATGCTTGTCACATTATTTATTCAGTTTAACGTTTTCGGCTTAAATAAGCCATCTTCAGAAGAAATTATGCCTTAAAATACATTAATAGAATTGGTACATTCGTGTGTATAGTACAGCAGTGTCAGAGTTGTAAGCTCCGAAACCGGTTGTGGTGCTAGAGACGTCCAGTCGGAGCGTGAACTTCCTTATGTCTGTGTAAGCACCGGAGCACACAACGAGTTATAGTGGAGCGCTCCGCTCCGTTTAGGCTGTGTCTGACAACGCCGGTATAGTACAATATGGATAAATTAGTTAATTATGAGTGTCTACCGTGACAATAGTGAACTTAAATTAATTAAAATGTTAAAACAAAGGCTATATGAGCCATGGTCTAGTCGATATGCTCCATAATGTCCTTTGATTGACTGATGTTGACATAATACCTGTGTGAACAATATCGTTTATCAAGTAATTGATATCCTTGATACAAAGGCACGTGTCTTTATCCGTCAATCCACAATATATTAACAGTGGTTATTGCTTCATTTCGTTTGATAAAAGTAATATTTTAACTCAGAAAACAAATAACTGGAACAGACACTTCTTTTATGTCACCTCCTTCCAACTTTCACAACTCCGTCGCATTGTATATGGGACGGAGGTGATACGAGACGAAATTGAGTTTCATTAGCGAAACTTGGTTTTCCTTTATTGGCATCACTGACCAGCTCAGCTAAAGCAAGAGATATAATTATAAAGGTATGCGTTCAGGTTATATAGGCGTGAACACGATTAATCCAGTCTCTACCATCATATCCCACCTCCCTCAAATCAATTTTAATATTACCCGCCCTTCGGAATATGCATTATATAGCTTTCGAGTGTTGGTTGATTAGTTTCAGCCTGTTTTGAGCCATCTTCAGAAATCGTTGCAACTGGTTTTGGCGTCTTTTGTTTGCGTCTCCTGTGGGGGTGTGTTTGTGTCGTGTAATGTGGAGTCAAACAGTGTGTGTGTTCTGAAATTGAGTTGTGTGTTGAGAATTTCATTTGGATGTGTTTTTGTGTGTCAATATATTTCGTATTGTTCTAGTGTGTTTAGTTTCTGGCTTCTTGGTTGAATATGTAAAATTTCCGTGTATGTGTTTATGTCGCTGTAGGTGTTGTTAATATTTGTGATGTGTTCTGCATATGTGGAAGTGTTTTGTAATTTTGTTATGGCTGTGATGTGTTCTTCGTAACGTGTTTGAAATGATCTGTCTATCTGTCCTATGTTGCAGATGTTGCATTTGAGTTTGTATACGCCGTTTCAAACACGTTTCTGTTTTCCTGGACTTTCCTAATGGCATATTTTAGAGCCACGTTAAAAAGTAACGGTGATAGTGCATCTCCTTGATTTAGCCCGCAGTGAATTGGAAAACTTCAGACAGAAACTAGCCTGTACGGACTCTGCTGTATGTTTCAATCAGACACATTTTAATTAATCGAACTTTTTTCTTGGGAGTATCAAATTAAATAAGATTATTATATAAAACTTCCCTCTTAACCGAGTCATATGCCTTTTTTAAATCTACGAATAACTGATGTACTGTGCCCTTATATTCACATTTTTCTCCAATATCTGTCGAATACAAAAAAATCTGTTCAGTAGTCGATATCTTATGCCTGAAACCACATTGATGATCCCCAATAATTTCATCTACATATGGAGCTAAGGTTGTCGAAAGAATATTGGAGAAAATTTTGTATGACGTCAATAAACGTGAATTTTCTCGAAAAATACTACAGATTGTTTTTTCCCTTCTTAAAGATAGGTATAATTATGGACTCATTCATTGTCCTATTACGATTTCCTTCTACCAAACAGCATGTACAAGCTTATAAAAGTTTATTTTTATATTATTTATTTATTTACTTAGTTACTTACTTACCTAGTTACTTACTTAGTTACTTACTTACTTAGTTATTTACTTACTTAGTTACTTGGTTACTTACTTAGTTACTTAATTACTTAGTTACTTATTTATTTATTTATTTATTTATTTATTTATTTATTTATTTATTAGTTTGCTTTGTAACATAAAATATAATATATACAGAAATAACTTTAGCTCGCCCCTGAAAGAGTAGAACTCGTGCTCAGGGGCGGATTTCTTAAATTCGTTAAATTTTGTATATTGTTGTGTGTGGTAATGTCCATTACAGGACATTTCAAAACTGAATCTCCTTGAGTTAGCAACTGATCTCAGCTTCATTTCTACAAATTCCCAGTTTTTCACCTTCTGGTAGTACGCACTTATTCAATAGCTGAGTTATATATTTTCACCCTCATTTTATACAAGCTGGAACACAGTTTGATTTATTCGTTGGAAGCCGCTGTCATAAACCTCATCTAAATTAAGCGTCTTTTCGGATACTGATACTTAACCATAGACTTTGGCGACGGAGAGAATCGTTAACCAGGTCGTGTCGCATCAATCACAAAACTATTTATCACTTCTGCCGTCCCCCGGTCACACAATCTCAAGCGACTCGCTGAACCATGAAGGGAAAAGGTCAAGTTGTGAAATTTATGTAGCAAACACCAACCTAATTCAACAATAGTGACACGTAAGGATAATTCCGCCCACCAGCCTTAAGCAAATGCTCGTCTGAGCAGAACAATGTCGATTACGAATGCGCAAAAGCTAGATTTATACATTTAAGAACGCACGTTCACTTCGACGAGATGTTTCCTTTATAGTTTCTACAAAATCGCTTCCTGTGGAAACAGGATATATTCTCAGAACATGAGATCAGCTTCCTGAGAAGAAATAGAGGCTCCAAAAATAGCATTACAATTTCGGAATATGTATGATAAGACTTTCTTGTGTTAAATTCTAACGTACCTTGTTTACATGTTTCAACCTATTTATGGGTCATCCTCAGAACTGGTCGTTGTTGGTCTTGGCGCCTCTTGTTTTGTTTCCTGTGAGGGTGTGTTCGTGTGGTATAGTGTAGAGTTAAAGAGTGTGTGTGTTCTAAAATTGAGTTGTGTGTTGAGAATTTAGTTGAGGTGTATTTTCGTGTGTCTGTATATTTCATATTTTTCTAGTGTGTTTAGTTTCTGGCTTTTTGGTTGGATGTGCAGTATTTACATGTCCGTGTTGATGTCTCTGTGGGTGTGGTTAGCATTTGTGATGTGTTCTGCATATTTGGAGGTGTTTTGTAATTTTGTTATGGCTGTGATGTGTTCTTTGTAACGTGTTTGAAATGATCTGCCTGTCTGTCCTATGTAGAAGTTGTTGCAGGTGTTACATTTGAGTTTGTATACACCTGTGTGGTTGTATTTGTTTGTTTGTGTTGTTTGTGTGTTGAGATGTTTTTGTAAGTGCTATTTGTTCTGTATGCGATGTTGTCATTTAATTTCTTGAATGAGGTTCCAATTTTGTGTGTGTTTTTGTTTTCGTATGTTAGTGTGATGTATTTTTTTGTGTTCTTGTGTTTGTGTTGTATTCTTATGATTTTTTAAAATTATGTTTTGTCTTACGTATTATGTTGTCTATTATGTTAGGGTTGTATCAGTTTTCTTGTGCTATGTATTGCAATGTTCGATTGCAATAAAGGAAATCAATGAATGAGTCAGTCTATACGGTGTGGAAGTAATATAATGTGGCAGATTTTAACAGCTTATTCCTTGGGTGGAGTACAACAAAAAAAATTGTAACACCTTATTAGTCGAAAAATTAATACTTTTCCCAGAAAATATGTTACCACAGTTTTATTCGATAAGTGCTATCCGTAAAATTCTTACTTTTATTCGTATTATTAAAGAAACTACTAAGGAATATTTTGTCTTTTTGCTATTCTACAATAAACTGGATTGTTTTCTTGCAAATTAAATGAAAAGATTAACACGTATCGCATTTCCTGCCGTTAGGAAATCTGGCAACCCTACTGGAGTTACCAAGGGACGGAACTCACTGTTCAGATCAAGTGCGTGTGCGCTGTCTTCAGATAGCCGGCGACACGCTGTTGCCAAAGTTCGCAGACTTTCAGCATTATTTTCTAACTAATCAAGCACTTAATTACAAAGTGCACAAAATGTTTTTCATTCCTTTTATTGAATTCCATTGCTCCCTTTAATGAGCACAGTTATATCACTTCCACCCTGTAGTTAAATAATAAATCTTTAAATGAAGTTATTGGACCACTAAATTACAGAGGGTTGCAATATGTGATATTTAATGGAGTTTTATTTATAGTTATGAATGAATGAATGAATGAATGAATGAATGAATGAATGAATGAATGAATGAATGTTAGCCATGATGTCCCATGTTGGGCACCGGCCTCCTGTGATGAGGTTAGAACCCCCTTCGACAGGGATGGCTCAAGTGTACTCGCTTGGTGAGCCAATCCAGGCGAGCTTGTCGTGTATACTACTTTTGTGACATGGTTAATAATTCTATTAGACTTTAACCAGTCTCAGCACTCTGTTCTTTGTCCATTTTTTCTTGTATTACACACATTATACTGACACTGGCACTTTGAAAACACTGATTGCTATTTACACTATTTACCTGGCACTTTCTCAACACTGACTTAACTATTTACAAAACTTAGCTTACACTTTCACTAATACTGACTTTGCTATTTACAATATCTTAACACTGGTTACGTTATCTATTTACAATGACCTTCCCTAGTTCTTTCCACAAAACTCTGTTCTTTGCTGTCCTCGACCATTGTTCCCCCGCCTCTTTGGTAAACATGTCAGACCATCTGAGCCGTGGTCTTCCCTGTCCTCTCTTTCCGACGTAGGGGTCCCACATCGTGACTGCATGGGTCCATCTTGCCTGGTGTAGTCTCGCCACATGTTCCCCCAGGTCCACTTCGTTGCCGTGGCTTGTTATACTGCGTCAGTAGTGTTCGTCAGTCTTTGCAGTGTTTCGTTTGTCATTCTGTCTCGTAGCGTGGTGCCCAGTATTTTTCTTTGCATCTTCCTCTGGCATGTTTGTATACTTGAGCGTTGTCTCTCGGTCAATGTCCAAGTTTGGCAGCCGTATAGCAAAACTGGGATTATACATGTCTCTAGTGCCTCGAATTTGAGATTGCGGTTGATTGTCTTGTCCGTCCATATGAACTTCAGATATTAGCCATTAAACTTTGTGTTTATAGAGCCAAAGACGCCGGCTGAATTTACACAGCTTCCACTAGAGAGGTTAGGAGTGTCGGTCCCTTAGGTTTGACTCGCGTGTATATGTAGCGCTATTGGATAAAACAATGTACAAAGTATTCTATAAATAACAGTAAAAATTATGTAACAGCTTACTTATTTACTTACTTACAAATGGCTTTTGAGGAACCCTGAGGTTCAATGCCGCCCTTACATAAACCACCTTTCGGTCCCTAACCTGAACAAGATTAATCCAGTCCATTGAATCATCTCCCACCTCCCTCAAATCTATTTTAATATTATCCTCCAATCTACGTCTCGGCCCCCCAAAGGTTTTTTTCCCCTCAGATCTTCTAACTAACACTCTGTATGTATTTCTGGATGCACCCACACTTGCTACATGACTTGCCCAACACAAACATCTGCATTTAATGTTCCTAATTATGTTAGGTGAAAAATACAATAAGTGTGTTCCGAGTTATGTAACTTTCCCCATTCTCCTGTAACTTCGTCCCTCTTAGCCCCAAATATTTTCCTAAGCTTAACCTTATATTCGAGCATCCTTAACCTCTGGTCCTCTCTCAAAGTGAGAATCCAAGTTCCACAATCATACAGAACAGCAGGTGATGTAACTGTTTTATAAATTCTTTCATTTTTTTGAGAGCAGACTGGATCACAAAAAGTTTCTCCTGACATATATCGCCATATCTAAATAATAATTATGGTATATTGATATGGCCAATGTTTCGCATCAAACAAGTTGAAATGTTTACGGTTTAAGAAAATTTTGCTTTAACATCAACACAGTACAAAGATCAGCAAAGATTTATTAGAAAAAATTTCATTGACAGGCCTAATTCCTGTGCATATTAATATTGTGACAGCGACGTGAGATTCGAACTCACGACCAGCGTCCCGCAAGAAAGCAGATCGCGCGGGGACGGCGCGCGGAGTAGAGAAGTAAGGGGGAAGGGCCTACGCGGCGAGAGAGTAGAGAGGGAGTTTGCGCGCGCATCTTCTGCTTGCCTAGAGAGGCCGAGAAATCCGTCGAAGTGGAAGACTCGCGAATTCGAACTTTCGAGGCTACGTCGCTGTGGTTATAAATTACGGTCGCGAAGGAACGACAGTAGTTTTCAGTTGATTAGTCAGCCAGTCAATGAGCAAGCAAGCAAGCCAGTCTTGTGTACCGGAGTTCGACTCGAGTGTGCGTCCGCAACTGTATCAGCATCCGAAGGCCTGAGTTCGAGTGCAGTGGACCGCAGTTGGAGGGACCTGAGTTCGAGTACAGTGAACTGTCTCTGAAGGTCTGTGGTTCGAGATACTGTGAACTCGAGTGACTGAGCTAGAAGAACTGTGAACTGAGAACTGATAGTTCTGATTTGTAAATAGTGCTTTGTAAATATTAGTTAAGATTAACAGTTCATTGTTGTTCGTAATAGTCCAAGTAAATTGTCATTGTCGTCGGTGGAGTGCTATAACGAATATTGTGTTGAGTGAAAATCTAATTGTTGACGAGAGCGTTTAAGGCGAATTGTAGAAAGGAATTATTGTTGGAAGAATAAAATTCCATTGTTGTGAGTTAAATAAATTCACAATATCTTGAAGAAATCTTAACATAAAAGTGTTCCTCAAGGGAGAGATAATCGCAAATTATTTTCCTTAGACTTGTGTTTCAATCCTTTCGACTCCTTTCTCTTTCCTTCTTAGCTCCTTTCTTACCTCTCATTATTTATTTTCTTTCCACTCGCCCTTCACCCTCAAGTCCATCTTTCTCTTATCTTACATTCCTCTCTTCTTTTTCTCTCCAAATCCTTTTCTCACCTACCATTAGCCTTTTCTCTTTCCTTTGTCCGTTTCAAAGTCCTAAATCATTTTCTCCTCCTCTTCCTAGTTCTTCTTTCTATCCTCTTCCCCTCACTTCTTTCTTCATTTCCTTATTAATTTATATATCAATCTCTCTTTAATTACTGTTACCTTAATATTAATTTCTCCTTAATCCTTCAGTGTCGAAGGTTTAAGTCTAGACTGTATAGAAACACGTAGCGGGACTCTAGCTTTGTGAGGTCATTACGACGTTGAACTTCCCTCTTAAGGCTATGGATCGGTGAAAATAACGAAAAAGAGAAAAACATTAACAAGTGGAAAATTTTTTTTGAAATCTAAAAAATGGAATAATACTTCAGTTTTCAAAATATATGCTTACTTTGACCCTATGACATTTCAAAGCCTCTCAGAACGAATTTAAAGGGATCGCCGCATGCGTAGAGCTGAGAGACTTTGTTCTTAATTCTAACTAATTTTACTTTTCAGTCCGTTTATATTTCGCGCTGTTATGTAGGCGAAAAATGTATGTGGTAAACTTGTATAGGAAAGAAGGATATTGATAATATATGTCATATAGTATTATTATTATTATTATTATTATTATTATTATTATTATTATTATTATTATTAATTTATATTGTGCCAGTATTTCTGCTATTGTATTGCTATTATTCTAATACTGGTCTAGTGGAAGAGAAGGCTTTATGGTCCTAACTCTGCCAGTAGAAATAAAACTACTACTACTGCTCCTACTGCTACTAGGCCTACATGCTGTGCTTTGATACTCGTTTTCTTCATTTTCCTATTTTCAGCATTTTTTAACATTCAAAATACTCTAATGCAGTTTTACCCCAGTCTCATTGAAATTTTGCACAGAAGTCCACAAATGCATGTGAAGTAAATTGACACATGTGCTTTCGTCTGGTGTTGAAAGTATTCAAATCACCATGTGTTGAGGTTGTGATAAATTTTAAATATTGAAAAATTAACAAATAAAAGGATAAATTTTTTCTTAAAAGTAATTAGAAAAATATGAAAATTATGTGTCATATATTACTTACATCTACCAGCAATAAAAAATTTAAAGAAAAATAATAGTAATAATAACAATAATAATAATAATAATAATAATAATAATAATAATAATAATAATAATAATTTATTTAATCTGCCAGGATTAAGGCCATAAGGCCTTCTCTTCCATCCTACCAGATGGCACATATAAATACAAAAAAGAAATACAAACACTGATGAAAATGATACAAATTAAGTTAAAGCCCTATAGAGGGTCAACAGAGTCAAAAGTACATTATAGTGCTCTCATCGAGCTAATACAACGAAAAGAAAGAAAACAGAGATAGCAATGATGATATTGATAACTGACAATAATAATAATAATAATAATAATAATAATAATAATAATAATAATAATAATAATAATAATAATAAATACATTACATATTAATTTTCAATTTTACAACAGCATAGTTACAATACAGTATTTACTATATGTCATGGGTTAAGGTGAAGTTGTGCAACCTGACATGTGTTCAACAAACAATTCCACGAACTAGAATGTGATTTTTTAATTTAAATTTGAATTTTGATATTGTCCGACAGTCTCTGACATGGTCAGGGAGAGAATTCCAGAGGCGTGGAATAGATATTCTGAAAGATGATGAGTAGAAGGTTGTTCTGTGCAGAGGAATAGAGAGAAGGTACATGTTCCGGGTTCGAGGTAGTGAAAGGTAAACAAAACGAGATGCTAGGTAAGAGGGTGTGGAGGTGTGGATGATTTTAAATAGTAATAAGAGAGAGTTGAAGAATCTTCTTTCTTTAAGTGGACTCCAAGACAACAATTCTAGTGACGGTGTTACACGATCGAATTTTCTAATGTTACAAACGAAACGAACGCAGATATTGTGAACACGCTGTAGTCTATGGGCAAGATCAGTATTTAGATTCGTGAATAAAGGATCGCAATAATCGAAGTGGGGCATCACTAAAGTTTGGATCAGGTTCTTTTTAAGGCTGAGAGGTAAAACATTGGTTAAGTGTCTGAGGGAATGAATTATGGAAAAAGTTTTCTTACATATGTAGGTCACTTGACTTTGAAAATTTAAATTTGAATCTAAATATACCCCTAAATTTTTTACTGTCTTACTATATGTAATTGTGTAAAATATGAAAATTGGGACAATTATAATTCAGTATTAGAAAACAACAATTAATTGTATGTAAACTAACTGGAATATCAAAGTGTAAATTTGTGTATTGCAAGTTCACATTGGTAAAAGTTTCAGATTCATTTCTGTACAAATGTATAATTTAGAAATTTCAGATTTCCTTAGCCTTAAGGGAACCTTCCCCACACTAATATGTGAAAAAATATCATTTCAGCCTTTCTGTCATAAACTTTACATTCTTTTGTGCACAGACTGACAAAAAACTCACAAATAAACCTTAATTTACATATTTTTTAAGGCTTCACATTATTATGACTCACAGTCCCAAATCCTGATTGTGAATTATGGATTTTTTTTAACAAAATGCCCATTAGCTCATAAAATACTGAAATTACTGCTCCAACATTTTAATGAGTGTGTTTTCGACTGTATCAGAATGCTGGAAGCTGAGAAATTATTGTTTTCCCTTTCATCCTACACAAAAAAATGTAATAAAGTTAGTCGAAACAAAAGGTAAATTGATTATCATAATTGGACAATTTTTAACATGGTTAAAATGTTTGAATTGCGTTTTCGAAGGAACAGCGACCTCATTACACTGTAAATAAGACACCAGGCTACAAAATCAGTCTTATCCTCTTTTGGACGAAGATGTGTCAACAGTGGTTTCTGAATCATCTCTAGTCTGTATTATTCTGTTGACACAAGTTTTCCCGAGCTATGTTATATCACAGTCTACTATATACAGTCGCGAAGCTCAATATGTAGTAAAAATGCAAACGTAGGTAGTTGTCCACCACTAGGATCGCTACTATCGCCTCATCATCGCAGATCTCTCTCCTAGCAGACGTCAAAATATGTTACACTTTCGTTGTCGTGTTCTTTTGGAAAAATTAACACCTCCCTTCCATTATTGAAATATTAATTGCATAAAGTTAATTTATCATTTTAATGAAGTATATTAAATTCCACCATATACTCGAAAATACCTGCAAGAAATAAGTAACATAATTCTTTTTTTTGCAAAACGAACTGAAATTTACTATAATAGCTTCACTCATTCAAGATTATAGCGATAATGAACTATGAAACCAATAAATATTAATTTGCATTTCCCTTTACGACAATAATAATGGAAATATGAATTAATGGAGTAAATTACGCGTACTGGTACTTGTTGTTTAGGCTTACGTAGTTAACAAAGTGGGATGAGGTTAAGCAATAATAATCACACCAGGATTGGAAATAAAACGTGATCAATAAATTTTATTGTAACAGACTTTTTCTACGTCTCTAGTAAAGCAACAAATAAAAATAACAACAAAATTAACAGCTATAATTAAAAACACATCCTTTGAAAAAATAGGCCTAAGCAATAATATTCCCACCAGAATTGAAAATAAAACGTGATCAATAAATTTCATGAAGACAAACTTAATTTTTCTACGTCTTTAGTAAGATAACACATAAAATAATAACAAAATTAATAGTTACAATTAAAAATATATCCTCCGAAAAAAAGTAGACGTAACCTTTATTTCTCTGGAAATTTAGCAGCCTAAGTGACAGAACTTTAACCGGTATCTAATGTCCTTTCGGTTAGACTGAAACATTTCATTGTGAAATTTAATGATATAATGTATTCTAACAGTTACAAAGAACTTCAAAATTAAGAGTTTTGTTTCTGCACAGCATTCTTGTGGAAACCCAGGAACCTTTCTGAATATTTCGTAAATCGGACAAAGGATAACTCTGGCCTCTTTCTCTTACTGTTGCTACAATTTGTAGCACTACAAACGTCTCCTCCTTGTCCCATATTATTATTCCAATTATTATATTTTAGCCATTAACATTTTCATTACAACCAATAACGAACATTTCACAAGCATCAATGTGAAATACGCAACGAGCTAGTACTCGATAGAAATACGACACAGTCCAAAGTCGACCATGGACAGTCTATTGTTTCTAGTTGCTAACCGTTTGGAGCGCTTTATCACGAGATTTGCAAAAAAAAAAAAACACCTCAAGCTTCGCGACTGTATATAGTTGACTGTGGTTATATCCCATTTGTTTTAAAAGTTAAAAACATGCGATTGTTGCAAAACACTTCCAATCCACTAGTGTGTCGGTTGCAAAACTCATCTTGTTCAAATTGTTTCCATTAACCGCCTCATTCACAAGCAACTCTATTGGATTTAAATTATGATGGTGCCATAATGATTTTTATGCATTCGTATTTCGTTAAAGAGGAGAATTTCGTTCGTATTTAATGGTTGTGGAAATAATTGGAAATTAAAATACTGCAAAATGGAAATTATTTTATTTTTGTAGTCAGTTTTGTAATAGTTACAACATAGAGGTTAGATTGCTTGTCATATAAGACTATGTCCACAGGGCTAGGCATATTACGTGATTCTGAGAAATGAGCGCTGTAAGCTTTAAATAGCGGGTCTTGCGAGCGCTGTGACGTAAGCTTACTGTACGTCATTCAGTATCGGTGCAGTGGTGACTCTGCAGTATGATGGCGAACTTTGAAGACGGATTTTCCGCTCAAACACTAAAGCGTCCCGCTACTCCCAATGTTTTAATGTATCATGGGAGGAGGAATTCTTTTTCGTAGAGAGCAGTGGATTAGCAAAGTGTTTAATTAGGCATAAAACACCTCAACTGATTAAGAAGTTAAATATCCAACGGCATTATTCTTTACACCATGCTACTGAACAATGCCAAATATGTTGGTAATGAAAACCATAAGTTAATGCAACTTAAAGAAAATATTTCTCAGGTACATTATATCAGAGCATCTATTTGATATTTATATTGCATTATAAATTATTATACATTTAGTAATATATAATTTTAAAATATACAAACATTATGATATATCATAGTATAGTATATTACAGTTTATGCTCGACCATGCCGAAATGTAGTAATTATACACCTGGTAGCAGTCCTTTAATGCATGTCATTAAAGTACACCTTCTCATTAAAGTACAGGTCTTCAGCCAATGATAACTCAGCTTACATGTGTTCAGCCAATGACAAGTCAGCTTTGTACCCTTATAAAACCGCAAGTATCGATTATTCTCGGATATGCAATCGAAAGAGAATTAGCGAAAAGTCACGGAGGCTGGAAATCCAATACTGTCGCAGAAGGTTATGTTCTGTTACTATAATAATTAGCGTTAAATGTAAATAATATTCAAATAAATTCAATTTGTCATCTCGTTTTTCAATGTCGAATTCAATAATCAAGGTTATAATATTATAATATTATCAAGTTTAACGGGATTACATCAAGGTCAATGACATTATTGTTCCTCGGAAAAAAATCAATACTTTCGCATCTGCGCACATCTCACAATTCATGACCTAGAACAAGGTCACTTCCGATCTTGTCATATACAAATAAAATATATACATCTGAATACCGGTAATTTCAAGTTAGAAATATGGTCGAGCATAAAAAGTCGTATGAAACTCGCCTATAATGGTAATTAAGAAGCTTGTATGAAAATTATGAAACTCGCTTGCGCTCGTTTCATAAACATCCATACTCCCTTCTTAATTACTATCATTATAGGCTCGTTGCGTAATGTACTATTATGATATATATATATATATATATATATATTACTCAATGTACTATAATAACTTATAATCCAATATAAATATCGAATAGATACTCTAATGTAATGTACCCGAAAAATATTTTCTTTTAAGTTGTATTAATTTATGGTCATATATTATATTATATTATATTATATTATATTATATTATATTATATTATATTATATTATATTATATTATATTATATTATATTATTATATTATATTATATTATATTATATTATATTATATTATATTATATTATATTATATTATATTATATTATATTATATTATGTATTAACAGGATGACAATAATGCACTTAGTGAATCGGCTATGAGAATTAGCTACAAAATTTGCCACGAAATTGCAAAGGAATTGAAAACATTCAACGAAGGTGAAATTCATCAAGCGATGTTTAATTATATTGTCAGATGAACTCTGTCCACAGCAAGTAGGGGAAGTGGAAGCCATATGCCTGTCTTGTAGAACCGTGGTGAGGAGATTGCAGTATGTGCGTATGGGTTATGTAAATAAACGTAATGATTTGTGTGTGTGCATAGAGTGAACTTTATTTCATTAAATTAATAAGAGTGTTATAAATTCTGTAATGTACAATGGATTGATGTAATATCCTTATAAACTATTATGTACCGACAGACTGAATGACTAGAACAATCGTGGCTCTTGTTATATTAATGCAGGGAAGGTAGCTGTAATGCGAGTCCGCCACTGCGTGAGCGTTCTGCTCTGGCTTGGAATTGAAGTGCCTTGAGGAGCGAGAGCAGCTCTGGCAGACTAAATGGAGCCGCTCTCATGCCCAGCCCTGGTCTAGTATATGCAGTCACGAAGCTTGGGTTGTGAGGGCGCTAGGAACAATAGACTGTGCCGGTACTATTTCGCATTATCTGTAATGAGGCGATATTAGCGATCCTACTGGTTAGCAACTACCTATGGATGCATATTTTCTACGTATTGAGCTTCGTGACTGTATATACTAGACTGTGCTACGTCTGCTTGACATTTTAAGTTTCCTTGATGCTTCATTGTATTTTGTTAATTCAAATTTTAGAGAACAGCACTATCAGTTTCCTATTTTCTAACTATATTGTAGGCATGACAACATTAAGATATATGGATCGTATACTGAGACTAAGAGGAAGTCGGAAAGTAGGAAGGATGAAATCCTGCTTTGAAAACTATGAACGGTAGTACTGTACACATTGCATTTTACTTTTAGCTCAATAGATATTTATTTCATGTATTTATTTTTCTGTGTTTTCATCATTAGGCTAAAACATGCGACAACATTTTATTTGGTTTAAGATTTCGAAATAATTGACTCAGAAAGGAATGAATGAAATTAGGCTCTTTTGAAGAAGGAATGTCAATTATACAAGGTGATTCACGAGGATTTACCGTCACTTACGAAGCTTATTTCCGAAGACATTCTGAGCAAAAAAATTTCATATAAACATCTGTCCTAATCTCAATATTTCCAGAGTTACACTTATTGTAATTTGTTTGTAAAATGCCTTTTTTCTTAGTTTTAAGGGTAAAAAAATATTACAAACAGAGAATGAATTATTCAGAAGTGTCATTTCATTAATTGGCTAGTGTTCTGAAGCTAAAAATATGCTGTTAATTGCTTTGTACATACAGCAGCGTGCAAAATAATCCGAACAACGTAATTAATTATGCAAAAACACTCAAACGGGATAAAAAAAAAGGATCTAGGACACATCTCAGTAATCTATGTGGTCACCCTTGTTCCTAATAACAGCTCTGAGACGACTTGCCATGGATTCCACTAATTTCCCGCAAATATTCTTCATTTCTTCATCGCGAAACCATACACCAATGAGGGCAGAAATCATCTTCTCCTTTGTAGAACAATCCATTTTTTGCATTCTTCTTTTGCAAATTGACCACAACTTCTCAATGGGGTTGATGTCGGGTGAGTTGCCTGGCAAGGGGAGTACCTGAATATTCTTCTTGTTGAAGAATTCTGTAATTTTTCGAGACGTATGGCATGGTGCCAGGTCTTGTTGGAACACACCTCTGCCATCCGGAAATGATTTTTGTAGCTGGGGTACGATTCTGGTTTCCAATAACTGAATATTTGTCAGAATTCATCATTCCCTTGATAGGTATTAATGCTCCAGGCCCTTCATGTGTAAAACAACCCCAAAACATTACTTTAGGGGGGTATTTCGGTGCTTGTTGGAGATGAGCTGCTGTTACTTTTTCGGATCCTTTCCGTACGTAAGAAACATGGTGGCCGTGGTCCTCGAAATGAGACTCATCGGAAAAACTTACATTTTTCCAGTCATTCACTGTCCAGTGTTGAAGTAATTTTGCCCACATTAAGCGTTTTTTGCACATAACAGGGGTTAGCAGTTTCTTCTTAATAGGCTTACGAGCCCTTCGTCCAGCTTCCAAAAGCCTACGCCGCACTGTTGTGACGTGAATATTCGCCCCAGTGGTAGCCATTAACTCGCGGGTTAAGTCGACAGCAGTTAGTCTTGGATTTAATTTACTTTTCCTGACAATTAAACGATCATCTGCAGATGAAGTCTTCCTTTTCCGGCCACAGTTTCCTTTTTTCCGGAGTGTGATGGATCCAGTCTCCCTGTATCGTTTTATGTTCGAATTAACAGTAGCCAAACCGATGTGACATTCTGCAGCAATTTGCCTCTGTATCATAGAAGAATGCTCTGCTAATGTTATAATTTTAGACCGTTTTCGTGGAGTTGTATCCATTTGTGAAGACGACAGAATGTACACAGGATTGCAGTATTTATTCTTAAACACAACTGAAATGCTTATAAGTACAAAACGACAGGCAAAATGTCACATATTATAAAAAATAATAACGACAGACCTTCAACAATGGAATTACACGTACTACAGATGTCAATTAAAGCTGTATGAGCAGCTGTGAAACCAACAATGACGGAAAATGTAAAAATATATCGTGTTCGGATTAATTTGCACGCTACTTGTTTTTCAATCTTTAACTAAAAATTACATCATGCTTACGCACTTATAACAAAAATTGTTACAAATCATACGACGTTTGGAACTTGATTCTTTACAGTTTAATTATGCATCTTAATGTACAGTCTTAAAGAATTTACAAGAGTGGCGTGATTTGTAACAATTGCTGTGATATATGCGTAAGGAAATGTAATTTTGTGGTTAAAAAAAGAAAAAAGAAATCTGTACAATGCACCTATGGTATACACAACAAATTTTTATTTTCAGAATACTATTAATATTTGAGGAGAAAAATTCGTTTCGCCGCCGGGGATCGAACCCGGGTACTTGGTTCTACGTACCAAGCGCTCTGACCACTGAGGTACGCCGAATTCAATTCACAGAACCGGATCGAACCGTCCTCTTTCAGTGTTTCCCTTCCGGCGCTGGAGCGAATTTTATTCCTCAAATATTAATTGTCAACATTACAGAGTTTATTCTGTAGGACAAATCAATAAATCCATAATATTCAGAATACTAGCTAATTAAAGAAATGATACTCCTCAATAGTTCATTCTTTATCTGTAACATTCTTTTATTCTTAAAACTCAAGAATAATGGTATTTTACAAACATTTTCAAATTAGTGTAACTCTGAAAGTATTGAGAATAGGACAAAAGTTTATATGACTTTTTTGCTCAGAATGTCTTGGGAAATAAGTTCTGTAAGGGACGGTAAATCCTCGTGAATCACCCCGTATGTTTTGGTTCCAAACACTCTGAAATCACAAAGCTGCAGTTCTAGAACCCTCATTGTTCACTGTTCGGTTCCAATAAATATATTATCCAAAATGCTTTCTTTTGTTATCATCCGTGTTAATATGGGTTTAACCAGACTACTTAAAAATAACGCATAATATGTTTTTGTGGCTTAAGGGAAACCATAGAAACCGTGTAAATGTATTTTGGAACCTCAGGCCTCAAA